>NW_015554074.1:680733-701541 GCF_001515605.1 Sinocyclocheilus anshuiensis
CTATTTATCTGAAATAGAAATCTTTTGTAACATTATAAATGCCTTTATCATCACTTTTGATCAATTTTAAGCATCCTTCCTAACTAAAATTATTAATTTCTAATTTCTTTTCCAAAAAATGTATAGAAATTATACTGAATGGAATAGTGTATAATGTTGCAAAAGCTTTTTATTTCAGATAAATGCTGATCTTTGGATCTTTCTATTCATCAAAGAATCCTCGAACAATAACAAAAACTGGAAATGTTGCTGGAGACCAAGGTTATTATAGTTTAGGATTTTTAAATTCGTTTTATTTTAATATGAATGAATTAATGAATTATGCATTTATATAGCGCTTTTACTGTGTATTGTTGTACACCCGAAGCGCTTTACAATCATGTGGGGGCGGGGTCTCTCCTCAACCACCACCAGTGTGCAGCATCCACTTGGATGATGCGACGGCAGCCACAGGACAGCAGCGGGTCTTTTTCACTTCCAAATACGGTATACTACCGTAAAATTAATGTCCAATACATGTAATGTCGAATACAGTTTTTCACCGTATATAGTAGGGGAATTTACCGTTAACCATTTAACAGGTTTTTACTGTAGCATTTTTACAGTCTTTTACCGTTAAATTCACGGTCATTTTTTACAGTGTATGCTTTATCTTTTTTCTTGGCAATAACAGTGGAAAAATTCAGTTTCTATCAAGACTTTGATGTGTGTGTAAACTGATGTTCAAAAATAAACTTAAAAATAAATATTGTCTGGAGTAAAAGTGTGACAGCTAACCCTAGTCACTCCTACATGCTGTGTTTATGCCATTTTATCACTTTGAATATTTGCAATATTAATAATTTTTGCAATAAAAATGTTTTTTTTTCATGAAATTGTCAAAATAAATGAAAAGATAAAAACTGAGAATACTGACACAAAGCTGAGTGGTTGCAAGCAGAAAAAAAAAAAGAAAGAAAAGATGCTAAAGGTATCATTTGCAGTGAGTGGCATTTTAACCATAACTGGACTAATAAGATACTCAACAGATTTCTGCATGCAGCCACTTCCTGCATATCTCAGTCTATTGAACCCCTGACAACATGCAATGAGATACGGTCCGGATCTAGTTTCTAAACTTAAAACCTAATTTCATTTTTCAAATTTGATTTATATCTATGAACTCGTCCCCGATTCTGCAGGCACGGAAAGAAAACTCAGAGGTTTGGAAATTAGTTGTTATTTCATTTGCCTCGCTTTTGTGGAGTTACAACGTTAGATTCCGTATAAATGTCAGTAAGTAAAAATGACTTACTGTTTGCTTATGTCATCCCTCATCATGCTCTCGCATTTCAAATAAACATCTTCGCGCCAAAACATTTCGTGCGTGAACTATATCATTTCCCAGAAACATTTACAGTCAGAATTTTACAACAAATGGATCCGTGTAGATAAACAATGTAATATTCTATTATGAATCAACAACCCAGAAATGTAGTTAGTGTGTTGCTGCCCCCGACTGAGCAGTGATATTCACAGCACAGTGACCCGCTCCTGCCCTCCAACTTCGCCAGTAACAGACCAGAGCAGTACAATAAACAGATGGTCTGCGCTAATCAATGCCATTCAGTTCCAGCGCTGATAAAAGAAGAGCGAGCGTTTATGTTCATTCACCCAATTAATCTTCCTGCTGCCTATAGGGCCAATCAGTCCGTTTCATTTCATACTGCTTAAACCGGATCGCTTCAGTAGGCTATATTTCTCTCTGGATCACAGTGCTTTAGTTAGTGCAAAAATAAAGTCATATGTCCGGTAACATTGTGATAAAGAACCATGATATGATAATTTACATTTAAAGGAATAGTTCAGCTAAATGTGAAAATTCTTCTATTCTTCTAAATTCGAAGGCAAACGTGAAAATCTTCATACTCACTATTACTACAAGGTGAACTATTCCTTTAATATTTTGTGTGCATGACTCATGTCCAAACTAACTAAATGATTGGAAAACACTTGGAACCCAGAGTGAATGAATTTATAGGGTAATTAATGCATTTGATTAAATGGTGACTGATGTCAGGAAGGTTATTTAAGGACAGCTCACGTAAGCCTACAGACCAGCCAGTGATGATTAGGCACATTGTCATGTCTCCATTTCCCAGATCCCCCTGCTGATTCCTGATGGTGTTGTCATACTCTCTCTGATTCACAGTGTAATGCCAAAGCAACCTTGTCCAGGTGTTTCAGTTCAGTGCAGCTCTGCTGACCCCTCAGACATGGTGAGCTCTGCTGAAGATGGATTCATTTTCCTCACCCACATGCGCCACCTCAGAGACACTGGACTGACCGCTGCCTTACCAGCGCTGCTTAAAAGATTAAAAACAAACAGCATGACAGAAATATATCATGTGCTGTTGAACCAGTCCGACTGAGAATATATGGATGGACATGAAATAGGCTGTCCACTCAATTCAACAGAGTTTTGAGATTGGGAAAGGAATTGCTGCAGCTATATGGAAAGGTGTAAGATATATTTTACACAGACTCGAGGCTGTAAGTGACTTAAAGTGTGAGAATACGTTTGGATTTAGAACCGATCATGTAGTGCAGTAAGACAAGTTTTTTTTTCTTCAAAACAAAAATATGAATATATATAGTGATGACGTCATTACGCCGGATCTGGGTCAGCGCCGCCACACGCTCGCGTCATGATACTGTCGTGAACGCGCTTCCACAAGTGACACAGTAGAGACGAAAATGTGGAATAAAGTCATTATTTTTGTTTTCTTTGCGCAAAAAAAGTATTCTCGTAGCTTCGTAACTTTACAATTGAACCACTGATGTCACACGGACTACTTTGTCGATCATCTTGGTACTTTTCTGGACCTTGAATGTGGTAGTTACCTTGTTGTCTATGGGAGGGTCGGAGAGCCTTCAGATTTCATCAAAAATATCTTAAATTGTGTTCCGAAGATGAACAAAGGTCTTACGGGTTTGGAACAACACGAGGGTGGGTAATTAATGACAGAATTTTTATTTTTGGGTGAACTAACCCTTTAAAGAAAAAACACTTGAGACATAATTAGAAAATAAAAGGCTGCTTTTATTCGAAACCCATTTCAAAAGGCTTTCAAACTGAAAACACACTCGATTATACACAATTAAACAAAATAATTCAATAAAGACGCCCAAACAAAGATTAATGATAACATCGAATGTTCATATTGTTTATTCAAATATTACTTTCATAATTAATACGTCATACTTCATTTAAAATGGTATGAAATTTAACAAGAATCACTGCACAGCTACACTAAGGGCTGACAAAAAAACAATTAATAATACCAGACAGCATCTGCAGTAACTACAAATAGTAAATAGTATCTATTTACAGTGCTTCACTCTGAGATCAGCTCTCTGTCTGTGACATTCCTTCGGCCATGCTTGTAAATCTGCTTCAAATGTAATACAATCTGGTGCACTGCAAGATTTTAGGGTACCTCAGGTGAAGCTTCCAGAACACTGATGTACCATATTTAAAGGAACAGAAGAAAATACTATTATTAAAAGGCTAATAGAAATCTCAACAGGCCAACCTGATTTTAGAGCTGCACAAACCAATCTTTGTGAAAGCACATTCCTCACACACGAGGAAAAGCTGCTTCCTGTCAAACCTCAAGAAACTGTAGTGATGGTTGTTTGACACCTCAGTTAAAGTTGTAAAAGTGCTTGTGGTGGGAAAAAAAGAGAATCAAGATAAAAGCACAACGCTGCTCCTTTTAGTGACTTTGCAGACACAGAATGACATGAAACAACAAAACAGTTTAGGCAGGAAAATATGAGGCTTTCAGATGATTGGATGGCCAAGGACATAAGAAATTAAAACCAGAATGGTTTTGGCTATTTCCAGCCATTATTCACGCAGACACTGGTACATGTGTTTCACATTCAGTCTCTTCATCTACACCACACACGCATACCTTGTTCAAAAACAGCTTAGGTCAGGCAGGCGGTTCCTTCAGTGACATCTGGGTTTGGTACAGGTCTGTGGCACGTTCAGCAGGTTTCAGCAGGATGTGTTTATACAGCATTATTGATTGACAGTCTCTCACTGTCACGGCAAAGATGCACTTTTGACTGCGTTCATCTTGTTCACATCAGAGTTGGGGTCATTGGGTTGAGTATCGGCCCGGTGAAAAGAGGCAGGTCCTTTCCTCGGTTCTGGGTTTATCTAACACCATCACAGGCCTGAGGACTGAGCCGTGTAATAGGGGCTGTTAACCTGGAAGAGCAGAGATGATATTCATAAGTACAGTCGAATAAAGATAAACAGTAGTAAAGGTTACATTTGTTCACAGACTGGCTGAGAGGCACCAACTCGCTGTAAAACGCAGAAGGCAAATTGACAAGAGGCCCCTGTCACCACAATATAAGCCCAAGACACACCTACATCCTAGAGAGCCTGTTGGCACAAATATAAATATAGATTTAGATCTAGCTGCATTGTACATCAACCCAAGAGGTTGTATTTACCATAGAATACAAATATTCAGTAGGTAAATATTTATTCCAGTATTTAATAAAGGTTGTGGTTTCTAGGATATACCGCAGAAGTATGTGAGGATTCCAATAGCCAAATGAGCACTTATGGAAAGAGATTTGCTGGGAATTAATGAGTGTCTGCTCAGACGCTACTGTATGACTCCCAGCATGGCAGATGATTCACCTTCTGAAGCTGTGAGGTCAATCTAACAGAGGTGTTACAGGCCTTCGGGTCAAATGAATGCAAAAAGAGATTATGCTGTAAACTGTTTCAAAGAGCACAGGAAATTCATTAAAGTGCCCCTATTATGGGTTATGAAAGGTTCATATTTTGGTTTTGGGAGTCCCCAACAACAGGTTGACATGTATGCAAGGTCAAAAAATGTCTTAAAATATGCATTTATTTTTACCTTACTTGCTCAATGACTCCCAAACTTCGTTTAACGATTCAGTTTTCCAAACCCCTCCTTTGTGTGACGTTATTCTGCGGTGATTGGTCTGATTGGTCTCATTTTCATTTAATCGTGCCTGTAATGCCTGATAAAGCGGCGTTTGTGAGCACAGTGCTACTTTGTGTACAGCGTTACCGGGGAAACTGCTATTTTTACCGCTCCAAAAGCGGCACCTAGTGGCAAAGAATGAATTTGCATTTTCATTCATACCAAAGCAAAAAGACCAACAAGTGGGCGGGTAATATGCTAATGTTTCATGTTGACGTCAACATGAAACGGCTTGGAATTCGTTTTTAAAAAGGACTTGTTTCAATGATTCAGAGTCGACTCTTTCTTTTGAGAGACAATAACTTTATACAAGGTGCACTTTCAGATTTAAAACTTTGCAGGATGTTTTCATTCACTTAGTTACTCACTGCATGAAAGGTAATTTTCAAAAAATCCATAATAGGGGCACTTTAAAAACAAACAAAAGAAAAGTGCAAAGTAGAGTTGGTTTTAGCTGAGTGAAGAGAGGGTTGGGGCTTTGTGTTTTCTTTCGCAGCTTCACTCAGTGTAGGGTTTCTCTCAGTTTTGTACTTTTGTAATTGTGTCATTTT
Organism: Sinocyclocheilus anshuiensis; assembly: GCF_001515605.1. Lineage (NCBI taxonomy): Eukaryota > Metazoa > Chordata > Actinopteri > Cypriniformes > Cyprinidae > Sinocyclocheilus > Sinocyclocheilus anshuiensis. Next base: position 686,306 of record NW_015554074.1, read on the forward strand.
TCATATTATACTTTTGTATAGATTTCTGTATTTATTTTGAGTCAAGAAAAATCTCAGCTCATTTTAATTTGACAGAAAAAAACATATTCTAAGACAAAAAGCCTTGCATGAAATTTCATCATGCCGGAATTTATTATAAGTGTTTTAGATACCAATTGAAATCCTTTCATTAAACATTAGTAGTTGAAACTGGAGTCTTGTGGTGGATTTAAGACGTTTTGGAATGCAAGGACTGCATTGCACATTTTCAATACGTCTCGTTGAAAGTTATTTCTGTATGTGGTCAAATGAGGAACGAGACAGCTCTATGTATGTAGCACAACAACAAAGTTGGCTGGGAACAAGTCCGTTTGTGTTCCCGCTCCTGCTTTCTTCAGAACTCATATGAAGGCCTACTGAACATATTTTAGCCTCTAAGCCTATCAACACATGAGGGACTATTTTTATTGCTGTTGCCTAATTATAATCTATATGCAAACCTGATATCCATACAAAAATAACAGTAATATAGTTATTTACAATATTTTATAATGCAATTACAAGATCTTTGTATTTTGACTACATAATCCAAATTACATACTGTAGCCCATTACTACCCAACAACGCCTGTAGTATAGAGGTGATAGTCCAAAATGTAAAAAAATAAATTAAAAAAATCCCCTTTTAGGGGCCTTTTAATGCTTTATGGAAAGTTGACTGGGTTATTTGAGGTGACTGCGGCTAGACTTTCCATGGCACTGCATATGTTCATATGGGCAAAGAGAGAATGCTGAGTGCAATTGGCATTAAAAGCTTACACATTCTGCCATTTCCCCTCCTGCCCGTTAACTTCCTGGGTAATAAAAGAAGGACAGGAAATACTTAAGCAAGGAAGTCCAGGAGTGAATCCAAGGCTAAGGCAAGTAGACCAAAAACACACACTATTCTAGCAAAAAATAAGGTCAGACACGTTAAGAGAAAATGGGTTCATCCATTCAAGTGACAAACACATTCATTCATAAAAGGACTATGAATGTTCCCCAGAGACAAGAATCTCTACAAAGTCTCCAATGTCACAGTTTCCAGAACTAATAAAAATACAAGAGTCCAAATGAGTCGTCAAGTAAAACTTTAAAGCTTTTGGTTTCAACAGAAGCAACATGTGGAATATTCCCTGTTGGTGTACATATCTGAGGGATCCTGAGTTTGATTAACGATACAAATGTTTTTCTGTACAAACCCACCCTGAAGACGACCATCTGATCTAAAGTTTGATTTTCGACATTTAAGGCTGGAATATACTACACTATTTTAGCCCAGACTTTCCGCCGATTTACTGTGTGGAGAAGTTGACGCTAGTTGCTGAAAATTAGAGTCGGTCTGCAGATTTGAGTTGATAGATGTCACAGAACATCGTGTAGAGTATGATGGTCACAGACTCTGATTATTTTAGCTTCAGACTATGATCCTCCAGTCGGAGGGATAACAAACATGCTTGATATTTTGAGCCTATTTTATAACACAATGTTTGTCACAGTTCTAGCAACAATTCTAGCAACAATGCGCACATATCCGTGTGAGTTTGTTGTGATTGGAACAACTTTAAAGTTTGGTAGTGTATGATCCTCAGTCGTTTAGTGTATAATGGCTAGTTTTCCTCTGCGACTATTGCAAATTCGGTGAGTATGATGCCAAGTGTTTTGAAATCTGTTCAAATTTTAAAAGTCATGTAGTGTATTCCAGCCTTTACTCACACAGGAAGAGCGCAGGGATATAAACAAAAATCAGACATACCTATTAAAGCTTGCTTTTTTGTTTGCTTTAACATACTAAAGTACAAGTACAAAATGTTTTTCATGCAAATGAAAAACACACAGCCTGCAGGAAAAAAAATTTGTTCTAATTAAGTCTGTGTGCCTGCACTCTTGCTCAGCGAACACAAATACAGGGCGCCATGCACCTGGCGCGAGAAAGACCACCCATTTAACTCAGTGGCATGATCGATTCTTCATAGCTGCCTCACCTTTGTGCCTTCCTTCCCACTTTCATTTACTTTAATCCAGTGCCCTTTAAACCCAGGAACAAAACAGAAGGACAAAAACAAAATCTAAAATATAGAAGGGAAAAAACATATGACCATACAGTGAGGAACATAATTTAGTTTTTAGACGGCACCTCTACTCTTAGGGTCACATAGTTTAGTGTGTAATGATCTGTGTGCCGAATCTGAAATTAAATAAAATAATTAAAGGTGTGGAGTTGAAGATTACAGAAGTGAGTAGGCAGTTATTTGCTGTCTTTAATGCCTCTTAGAGGCATTAAAGGGGTCATGAACTGAGAAATCAAAATTCCCTTGTCAAAATTCCCGGTCATTTGTTCACTTCATTTTTACCACAGATTCTTTTACAAACAAAGCACAGTTCGAAGTGGGATTTTCAGAAAGAGTCAAACTAAAAGACTATACTGTGCCGACTACATTGGTTCCGACAGTAACGTCGCAACACACAAGTGTGAGTAACTGCTTTTATTACGTGTTCACTATTGATTTGTCTGTTATTACAGATCGTTTGATATGTACTGAGTATTTATCACAGCAGCATCCATCTATGAGGAATATATGCTGTCAAACATACACAAGTGTTAGCCAATCATAGCAGTGGGCGTTTACATTCGAGTCTACAATCCACCACGCCTATTCAAACAGAGTGTTCTGATGACGGGGGTTTAAAACAAGACAGAAAATAGCCTATCACTTCTAAAATATGTTTTTTGATGTAAAAATCTTGATAACATTATAACAGGCGATCAGACCAATCCTAATGCAGAATCCACCATTTTGTCCAACAAACAAATCAGACAGGAGAGTAGATAAACTTCGGTGGACTTAAACTTGAAAAATGGTGTGTATTGATGTCGTTCTGCGGTTGAAATAAAATATGTTCTGATGTTTATTCATGTTCATTTCAAGTAAATATGAAAAGACGATCGGTTCACGTCTGCCGCTTGAACTGAGGCACTACAGTGATCTGTCATGACACAAAGAGCCACAAAATGGTATTTATTTTTTGAATTTCTTTAAAAAATAATAAAAAAAGACAAACTTTGAAAGTTGAGACTTTGTTTCATACCAGAAGTAACCTGCTCTGTCTTGTCTGTCAGCATGTTGTTAGTTTCCTCTTTCCACCGCGATGTATTTTTTACTGCGTGAAAACAATGTGTGCAGTGTGAGAGCGGCATAGCTTGTCGGACATAGCATCAGTAGCTAAGGAGGGTGGGTTTTTGCGAAGGGTCTATTAGTCACCCTCATGTCGTTCCAAACCCGTAAGACCTTCGTTCATCTTTGGAACACAAATTAAGATATTTTTGATGAAATCCAAGAGGTTTCTGAACCTGCATTGACAGAAAAGCAACTACCACTTTCCGGGCCCAGAAACATAATAAGGACATTGTTAAAATAGTCCATATGACATCAGTGGTTCAACCGTAATGTTACGAAGCTATGAGAATACTTTTTGTGCACAAAGAAAACAAAAATAATGATTTTATTCAAATAAATTTCTTCTTCAGTATTCGACGCACGTTTACAACAGTACCACGATGCATGCATGTGGTGCTGCTGACATAAGAGCTGGCGTTCTGACGTAGAACACGCATGTGCTGCGCCTTGTTTACAAGCAAAAAAATGCACACACATGCGTCATGGTACTCTTGTGAACGTGCCTCGAAGTCTCACACTGAAGAGAAGAAATTGTTATTTTTTTGCTTTCTTTGCGCACATAAAGTATTCTCGTAGCTTCATAAAATTACGGTTGAACCACTGATGCCACATGGACTATTTTAATTATGTCCTTACTACATTTGTGGGCCTTGAACTCCTTAGTTGCGATGCTGTGTATGCTTGGTCAGAAAGCTCATGGATTTCAACAAAAATATCTTAATTTGTGTTCCGAAGATGAATGATCTTATGAGTTTGGAACGAGGGTGGGTAATTAATAAGAGAATTTTCATTTTTGAGTGAACTATCGCTTTAAGATTAGCATTTACACTACATATGTGATGTGATCATGCGCATTTCTGAATGTAGTTTGAGTAATCAGACCACAAAACATTTTTGACCCACTTGCAATCAGATCATCCAAGATCAATGTGGACACCAAATCACAACAAGAACAATGCCCACATGGTGGTAGCTCAATTCCATGCCTAGTAGGACTTGAACCTAACCTTATTGGTAACCAGCCTGTATCTTTAACCGAGGGGTAACACCAACCACCTAGAATGAAGCTGTAGATGAATGCCATGTGTATGTGCATGCTGTGAGAACAGTGCAAAACTAAGAGCTCAGGAATGACAGGATGAAAATCAACTAAATAATGAGTGCAGCCCAGATGGGTCCAATCAATGCATGGATATGGTCTGCTATTAGCTGTGACAAATCTGTTTATTAGGATCTGAGCAGTTTGCTTGGATTCAACACTGGTAACAAAGGTAACATAATTTAAAATTGAAAACAATGTTCTCCACTTCGAAGGAAAAACATGTTAAATGACACATGATTATAATAGTAATATGAGATTCTGCAATGCCAGACGACTACAACTATAATTTTCTCATTTTCTCTTCTCATATTCCAGAGCAACTCACTGTTTTTTTTTGTTTCTATGTTTCCTTAAATATATCACCCTATCCCACATAAGTAGCTGAAGAGTAATCTTAAGAAATAAAATGTGATGTGTTCCTTTGAGATGGAGCAAGCGGCAGCACAGCACGCAGATGGCTTAGTTTCTCGCGGCTGAGGCCTCTTTCAGTCTGAAGGGAAAGACTTTCCTCCACCCATACTTTGGGTCAACAGTTCAAAATAAGTCTCTAAGAATCTCTTTTCCACAAGCCAAATGCAATCCATTTCAAAACAAAAAAGGACCTCATTAAGGCCTAAAAAAGTGAATATTTTTATATACCGGCTTCACCAAAAATAAATCTGTGCTAAAGGCTGCATTTAAAGAACAGGTCATACAGGGAAACTAGTTTAAAGAATTTGCATATAATTGCTTCTAAAATTGGTCACTAGCTGTACATTTCAATTACCTTCAGGATTAAGAAAATCTTTTGCATGTTTGATCTTAACTTTCCTAAACTAAACGTTAAAGTCATTACAGACAGTGTCAGATTATTGTATTTGTATTATTATTTTTCCTATTTCTTATGTAGTAGTACTGTATACTAAAACTGTTTTGTCTATAATCTGCAAAAAAGCAATCAAGAATTTAACTGTAGTTGTAAATAATAATAATTAAAAGCCGACTTGGCTTGAAATGCAAAAGCAGACAGTACAAACAGAAATAAAGAAGGCTTCATGCATTTTCTCAAACGGAAATGACAGTGACACTATCTTTACCCATCTGAAAACCAGAAGATGCAACATGGTCCCTGGATGAGGTGCCACTGTTGACGCGCGATTGTGTTACAGAGGGGTATCTGGTTCTCTGTAAAAGTGTACGTGTACACACACAGTGTAACATCCTTTATCCTCAATGGACAATTGTATTGTGGTAAAGCACTGAATACTCACCCGTGTGTCATACTCCAGAACAAAAGGAGGGATGTCAATCTGCTCAGGTAGGATGCAGGTGAAGAGCTGCTGTAGGTTCTCTATGTGATGGACCTTCTCTTTAAGGCCTGATACACTGAACGTCACGAAGAACCAAGTAGAGACCTGACAGGAATCACAAACAAAAGCATTTGATTGACTGAGATGCTATTTTCCATGAAAAGGGTACAAGAATAGTTGCTGAAACACAATATATATATATATATTTTTTTTTTAACAAATGGTAACAAATAAAAGCTGTGCTTAACCAGCAGAAAAGGTTCATTGTCAAACTTATATGAGAGGTATATACATGGGTTTGGGACACGTCTGAAAATGTTGGGAGAGAGCTTTATATAAAAAATATCATTAATAATTCTTTGATGAATTCTGTATTCACTGATTCGTTGAAGAATAGAAAGTTTAGAGAAGAAAAACAATTGTTCAAAATATAAATCTTTTGTGACATTATAAATATAATTTATAATCATTTGTTCACCTCACATTATAAATGAACTCAAATGTAACTCTATAGGAAAACAGCATAGACTTCTACACCATTTTAAGGTCAATTTAATAAATAACAGATAGCTACAAAATTGGTGAAGCTGTAACTGAATTAAATGTTTGGTTGCTAAAGGCAAACTCGTAGCACCTAAAGCTGTTGCTGGAGTCATTTTCAGCATTTACTCCAATGACTCAGCCCTAATGCTTGAACACGTTTCACACCTGGGATTGTTACAATGCTCGAGCATTCTCTGGCTGAAAAGGACGCATTTTAAAATGAACAATTATCTGACACTTAATTGCCGGGGTTCCTCTACATTTGGAGTGCACAAAGCATAACTGTTGAATAATTTCGCAAATTAAAGCAAAGCCTGGCAGAGGCAACACGCTCTCATAAGCACTTCAATTACCTGAATAGGTTCTGTGGAACAGTATGGAACACTTAGTGCAGACACATCATGAATATCAATGCGGTCTCAGAGACGCTTTTCAACATATTCAGTTACACAGACTCATACACAGTCTTTCTTAGTCAAAGTGGAACATGTGGAGCTGACCGCTGTGAATCAGACCATAGGCCCGTACAAACTCGGAAAGAAAAGCTCAAAACGAGATGAACATCTAGTGTTGCCTTTAATGGACTTACATCTGAGTTGATGAACTGAGTACATTTACCTTGGAGCGGAACGTCGGGTGAACGAAGTAGAAAGCCCTCAGGTTTTTCTTAAACCTGAAAACACAGAAGGAAAACCTTGCGAGAAATGGTTTTTGAAACATTATCACCACATCCAACCAATTACTTATTACACAAATAGTGAACTTGGCTTTGAAAGGATTATTGCCTTAACAAAAACAATAAATCCATTAGAAAGGGAGCTAAAGCGCATTTTTTAAGAACGAGCAAAAGTCAGTGAATCGAGTCCAACGGGGCAGCCACGTCCAAGCCACACGCTGTTGTCCAAAACACACAGATGGATAGAGATCTGGACAGCCAGAAGTGGAGGGGTGTTCGAAAAGCGCAAGGGACGTGTATGTCAACCTTTCCCCTTTCCCACGATGGACTTGGACCGTCCTGTCCAAACCCATGAGCAGGGGTCATAGGGAGTGATAGCGTCACTGGCTAACTCTGCTATAAACATGGCTGTGATTGCTAACAGAACCATTACAGAACCTCATCACTCTCGCTGAGGATTATGTCTGTAAAACGCTTTCTTATAGACCCATGCCTTTTGAGAATAAATAATACAATGATGATATGCTGTGCTCTGCTGATACCTCATAATAAATGACACGAGTCTAACTGGCCTGGCTCTCAAAGTTATGAGTCACGCTGATCTCCACGATGTGCGGAAAGTGTGAGGGACTGGAGCTGGAGAGCGTTTCTGCTTTTTATTTCAAGACTGTGGTTTCCTCTGCCTGCATGCTGAGAGTGTCCCCTGAATAAATGACGAATGCCTGACCTCACGATCACCTCCCCCGGTTTTGACTTTCGAACAAGGACTCAAACTCTTCTGCTAAGCCAGGAAAATAGCAATTATGAAGACTGCTCGATTAAAAGAACAATATTTTTCTTAACACGCAATTACAATGCCATTCCACGGAGCTATATCTATGCAAGCGTTTGTAAGCCTCTGGTGGTGATGGTGGTGGTTGTTTGCTGTTTTTCTTAATTGGTTGGGTGAGAGGAGAACATCGAGACTTCAGATGTACAAGGTGTCAAAGCCACTGCAATCGCCCTCAATGTTCTAACCTTGATAACCCCCTTCAAAATTTCCCAAAGTGCTCTGAAAAAAGCAATATTATTTCACTTTCCTTAGAAGAATCAATCACCTCAGACACATTTGAGCACCAATTTAGAGTGATACTCTAGAGAAACACCAGGTAAAACAGGAAACATGATTCTTTGAACGGTGCTTTCCGAGCTTGTCATAACCTACAAAAGGGTCAAGCTTACGTGTATAAATCTTCTTGACATTCGAAGAACAGAAAGCCCAAGAAGACACAGACATTCCCTTATGATTTTACAACATATGTGCTGTGTTTGGGTTTGAGGAGACAGTGCTGTTTGGCACAAGAAGGTCATAAAAATGAATAGTCACCAAGCCAGCATTTATATGAAACTGTGATTAGCTTTTCCATGAGAGTCTGAGTTATGGTTTTAAAGAATACCTCCGCCAAGAACTGGGTCAAGTCATCTCAAAAACATTGTAAGGTCGTAGAGAGCAGGGAATGTGGGTGGTTTGTAGTATCTCTGTAATGGAACAGAAATAGCTCTTACTTGGCATCCACAATATCATAAAGCTTCTTGAGAAAGTCGGTGTCCAGGTGGTTGTGTTCACCGGTGAGTGTGTGGAAATACACCATCACATACTCCTTCACCGTGATATGGTCCATCACGTGGATGAAATACAGCAAAGCCTAACACACAAACACACACATTTACTTAGTTATCTAAATAGGCACATTTCATAGTCTTTGATTGTTTTCATATTCAGCTAAAATGCTATAACTTAACACTAAAACCACATTCTTAAATTAACTCTAACATCGTGTGTGTGTTTTTTAACAAATGGGGACACGCTCAAGAGGACATTTTGTCAGTTTTAATTTAAGTTTTTTATTTCTCTGCACAAACTTGTCTCCCAAGTATGGTTAAGTAGGGCAGGTACACACTATTACTTTAAGTAATAGTTCACTCAAAAATTAAAATTCAGTCATCATTTACTCACCTACATGACATTTCAAATTCTCTCTTGTGCTCCACAGAGGAAAGAAACCCACACATGTTTGACATGAGTGTGAGTAAACAATGACAGGATTTTTAGTTTTGAGTGAACTAATCCATTAAATAAACATTCTAAACAGTGCAGTCTAATTTTTCACATTTGCATTTATAGTGTAGTAAATATTTATCAATTCAATCTTTTAAAAAGAAAAAGACATCAAATCAAAAGTTTCTGATTCAAATGCATATCTCAAATAGAACTTTTAATGTAAATCTAAATCTAAAAGGTCTACATCTAAATGGAAATCTTGAGAACAACATTCTTTTAAAACACATTCTTTTAAAAATTAGGTTAACCTAAATGTAACCATTGAGTTAACCTTAAGTTTTGGTTAGGCAGCATTTAGTGCTAAATCTGACAAAATGTATGTAACATTTGGTGCAAAATAAGATGGGACTGTAATAAAATGGACTGTCATTAACAGAACATGACAAATGGAAGTATGAACATTTTCTCATTTACCTTCTCCATATCAATAAGTGTAACTGGAATATTCCTGCCAACAACAACCATGACCGTCCTACCACACAAATCGACACCTGAAAATGAGGAAAAAAAAGCTTTGTGATAGGACTATATTATGGAAGAATGTTTCCTCACACCCACTGCTGACAGCATTCTCACATGCAGCATATCTCAAGAAACACATTAGAAATTTCAGCCTCACCCTGTTTAATGCAGAAATTAGTTATGTATACATATTAAAATACATGTTTTGCACTACATCATAAGAAACATCTGCATGTGCATAGCCAGATGTCTTCATATAGTCCATCATCACGTGGCATAGCGAATTTACATGTTGAGGTGCACAGCTGGAGAAAGTCTGCCCCCCTTTGGTCAAGTGAGTTATTGTGATTCAGATACTCCGTTTTTTTGAAAAGTACTGTTCTGTGGCTTTCTGAAATATGACTAAAAGTAGAAATTCAAGATGAAATTTAGCAGGACTAATAGCTTCTGGCAAACCTAATGTGTACAGTCTGTGGTAAAATGTCATTGAGGTTTTGAACTCAGTAGATTAGCCTGGACAGTATCTGAGTTAAGAAACAAAAAAAGATGATGATAAATACTTAACAACACCGAAACCGTTACTTTGGTGGTTATTTTTTGTCCTGAGATTGTGAAACGAGAGAAATGGATTACAGAACCCCCTGATGTTGAGCTCAATGAGGCGGAACAAAGGTTTCCTGCCCAGAGAGCAAACACACAGATGGAGAGAACACAAAGTCCACATGTGCATAAAGATATACAGAGAGACAGCAACACAAAGAGAACGAGTGAACATGTGCTGGAGAACATGTGTGAGATAAAAGAGGCAAACATCAGACCATATCATACTACTACAATAAAGTCCACATACATGAACTAGGGCTGCAAAACGATTTAATATTTTAATAAAATTAATTGATATGCCAATTAATTACATTATTCATGAGTGTTTCATTTTAAGACTGTTAAAAGTACCTGATTGGAAAAGAACTTGATTAAATAAGTTTAATAATTAATTGTTCTAAAGTATTATGTTAAATTTACAACCTTAAAATTAAAACATTTGAAATACAATTAATTTACATAAAACAATTAAAATACATAAACACCCATAAAGACAAAGACTGACCGGTCTGATATAGTGCTTTTAACGCTGCTATGTCTGAAAGGTCCTCTGTTCGAGCTCTGCAAAGCCAGCGGTTATAGCTGTGAAGAAAGACAACAAGAACTAAGACTTCACCTCTAAGCAATTTGCAGTGATGTAAAGAATTTGATACATACATACATACATGCAAACAAACTCAGAGTACACAATTCTACAGTATATCAAACAAATCTGCACTCAGTAATGATGACTATGAATTAGATCATGGCCAAAAGATGCCATTGGTTATGCTAAATTTCCAGTGTCTCAAACATTTGCCATGATAACCAAGGTTTCACCAAAGGACTGTAAAATCGTGGTGACTCATAAAAAAAAAAAAAAATGAAAACATAATAACAGGAAGGTTTTGAAACTTCTTACTAGGGGTGGGCAGTATAACCAATCTTATATTTGAGCAATTTAGAAATTCATGCAAAGTTTTAGATAATTCAGTCAGTGTATTAAATACAAATTAAATGGTACCTTATCTCTTCATATATTATATATGTTACATATTACATATCATATATTATACACACACTTATACAGTGGGTACGGAAAGAATTCAGACCCCCTTCAATTTTTCACTCTTTATATATATATATATATGCATACATACATACATATATATATATATATATATATATATGAAGAGATAAGGTACCATTTATATATTCTGGTATTTTTTTGACCAATACAAAGTAAACACCACCAGTAAACACCACCCAATCATGGTACATTTTTGTAAGTGGCTTGGTTAAGAAATGTGGTACTTGTAATAGGCAAGAGTATGAGAAAACTACACATCTTACTTCCTTTGGTGCTGTTTCTGCTGGGCTGCCTCAGACATTTGGCCCTGAAGGATGAGTTTACGTTGCTTATCCACATCCCCTTCCATACGAGCAAACGCATGACTTCCTACCAGCCCCAGGTCGGACTCTAGTGAGTCATCCCCGGAGTCATCTGCAGATAATTAGATTAATATCACTATTATGTACTATTATTGTGTATTAGTGCATTACACAGAATTCTAGATATTACAGGGAAAGCAAAACCAATGCTGAAGCACAAATGCTTTTGCTGTGATAAACAGTAAAATATACTCTTGCACACTCAGAATGACCATTACTATGTTCCGTAAGCACTACAACGTGGTACATTCCACAAGACCTGAACTCCCACCCTCAATCAGAGCTGGGAAAGCCAGTGGTGTGTGTGATGTACAGCCAGGCAAAGCATAAAAATAATCCTTGTCTGTTATTCTAGTTTACATGTGTATGCCAAATATCTATTACAGGCCGACCTTAGCCATATTTGACCAGACATGAAAAGAAAGTCCAGTCTGAACAACAAACAAAACTTCTCATTTCCTCAGCTGAACCACATGGTCACTGGTCAGACTTCGACATATTTAGTCAGAAATAGGGCTGCACGATTAATCGCATGCGATATTTAACGCGCATCTTGTCAGAAAGCCGATAAAAGAAACACCTTTGACAGAGAGATAAAAAGACATTAACAGGTAAATAAGGGGATTACAGCCAAACACTCAAATGCTAGCAAACCTAGGGTGAGACATCAACAAGACTCAATTAGACACAGATGTCTCCTGAAGGTTATCTTTGGCCAAAATCACTACAGCATGTTGAAGCAAAGAATGAGATTATGTTTTTGCAATGCAACATATGGTCCTTTTATGATCTTCCTCACTGAACAGAGTGCACCAATGCTTGCTCTTTCTAGTAATGCCTTTGGCCTAGAGCTGACATTTATTTGGATTTCAGGAGCACTTCACCACAATGTGACATAAAACTTTGTGACACACAAAGATCTAATAAAAAAGGAAACTGTAAACAATTAAATGCAAATATATCCATTGCACAGCAAATGAAGGAAAGAAAATGTAAAGTCTAGAGAAATTAAATGGGTTTTAAGGGAATGGGACAGAGAGAGAAAAACTGGAGAAAGCAGATTAGGAAAGTGTGTGGTTTGAGGCATGCTTTGAGACCTCTACATGGCTTCATAGACTAATCCATAAGAGCTGGGCTGTATTAGTAAAGGCCTAGTCACCTGCTGTCTTTAATATTACTCTAAGAATGACAGGCAGACTTGCTTCACATGATGAAATGGCATTAATAAGAGGACAAGAGTTTGAAGAGATCAGCCAGATCAGTGATAGGGTGCGGCAGAGCCAGTCCATGAACATTAAAAAGTGTCCTTTAATGTCTTTCAGAAAGACTGTATAGGAACAAACACTTCTGATCCTAATAAAAACCCTCAGCAAGGTTTTGGCCCTTCCAAAGATAGCAATAATAAGTAATAAAACATCTGCACAATAAATCCTAATAAAACAGATGTGACAAAGTTTAGTATCACACTAACTTTCTGTACTGCACATAATCTGCTTTAGTAAGGGGCCAACACCAAACACTGTGGTATTCCATAACTAAGCATGTTAAGTAAGGGGCTTACGCTTTGGGTTAGGGTCCTGATCACACCATTGTGTTTATTTTGCTATATTAACCAGCTGACTGAACATTACCCCTCTTTTTATATGTATAATAAGGCTACTTAACTGAAAAATGCCTTTAATAAATGATTATGTGTAAAGGAAGAAAATGCAGAGTGATGCGAGAGACACTAAACTAACATAGTTAAGTAGGTTGTCAAGGAAAAAATGTAACAGTCATTTGTCTTTTAAGAGTCTATATACAAAAAATTTGATTGTAGAAGATAAGTCAAACACATGATTCAAGTTTTGTAAATCAAGTTTAAAACACTTTGGACCTTTACAAGTTTCAAACCCAACCAGACTGAAACAGCAACACTGGCTCAACCAATTGTGTGAGTTTAGTGCTGGACTGGCCAATGGCAGTTTGAACTGAATTTTTCATCAATTTCTTTTGTTGACACCAGTGGCCCAGAAAGTACACACTTCACCTTAGGGCTGCACAATTACGACAAAAATCATAATTGTCGAATATTCCCTTGAAATGGTAATTGCTATTATTAATTATGATTATCACAATTGACATTGAATGATGTTTATATCATTGTTTGATGCAACTGCATGCCACATTTTTATATGAAAATAAACAAGCTGAAAACACTAACTGAAAAACTTTTAGTGCTTTTCTATAGTATTAAGCCTCAAATGTCAACTATACATCGGATTGGTTTCTTCTTTAAATTATAAAAAAGTACAAATATGAATGGTATTATAATGTTATACTAAAACTAAAATTTAAATAATGGGAAAAACCCTTAAGATAACATGTAGAAATAAAAAAAAATGCATCTTAAGCACGCAGAATAACATAAGTGGACTTTGAACGATTAATTGGCGCTTTGAACGATTACGTAATTGTGGCATTCATAATTGTAATCGCGATTAGAAATTCGATTAATTGTTCAGCCTATACTTCACCTTTAATTTCATATTAACAAGGAAGTCTGTAAGCTGTTGTGCCATACCATATACCGAGGTAAATTTGGTTAAGCGATCATGTTTGTTCAGATTAGAGCTTGTTGTCATTCTCAAAGGCTCAAGCAAACATCTAGAACAGGGATGGGCAACTTTGATAGTGATGAGGGCCAGCATTTTTTCTCCTTTATACCAAGGGGCCAGATTACTAATCCACGTCCACACACCTTTTACACCATTTTACTCAATTTCCTTTTTATTGAAGGAAATTAAAGTATAACTAATGTCATTTGTTTTTAAAGATTTTATTAAGTATAAAACTTGTGCAGTTAGGCTAATTCAGAAGGAAAACTTTGTTGTCAGTGGACAGAAATATTCCCCCGACAAGCCAATGTAAACATTTCAATTGCATTGTCTGTAAATTTGCAACAAACAAATATACAGAGGTCCTTTTTTTATTAGTAGCCTACAGAACATTCTCAAAACAACCTAAAAGAACAGTTAAAAAGGGCTTAATTAAAAAAAAAAAAAAAGTTATTCTAAATGGTACCATAAAATAACCTGGTATCTGCAGGATTTTTAAAATCAAATTTAAGACGTTTAAAGACCTTTTTAAGATCTGCACTTCACATTTCAGTCTTTAAACTATTTTTTTAAGAAAAGGGATGAGTAGAAAGTATCAATTATTATATGAATTTAAACAATTATTATAAATTAATTATTATATTAAATAACATATAAATATATCTTAGTGTCTTAATTGTTTAGATTTTTATAATGCATTAGCTTTTTGTCGATCCACTGGTTCACATTTAAAAATATGTAGCAAAAATAGCAGATGGGCTTACTGAAAAAGCAAATTCGTTCTCTGCCAGCAGGTTTCACTTTCGAAACTGCGCATATAACGTTAATGGTTTCTCCGGTAACCGCAGTACACAAAGCTGACTTGCAGCGCTCAAGTTTATTCAGTGAAATCGTAGCCTTTTGACGTTTAATCGTCATATTAATCCATATAGCAATTCTTGTCTTTCCGTCCCCAAAGACCTCTTATAATTTAGACTTTTTCTGGTTGGAGATAGTATTAACATCATAAACTGAAAGCAATCTTTACGTGACTTGCTTTTCAAATGTTTTAAAATTGATCATCCGAGTCTAATATGATCCAGCGGGCCGTACTAAAAGGTACTGCGGGCCGCCAGTTGCCCATCCCTGATCTAGAAGCAAGACTGATAAAGCAGATTATTGAATGACCTTAAAGGGGTCATATGATGCTTTTTTAAAGATCATTATTTTGTGTATTTGGTGTAACAGAATATGTCG
>NW_015554074.1:701806-707017 GCF_001515605.1 Sinocyclocheilus anshuiensis
AAGCGCTCGTCGGAAATGTAACGCCCCTTACATTATCGCGAGCTTCATCTTTCAAAATAAATGTAAAGACAGAGCCCGAAAGGGGAACAGAGTCGCGTGACAGACACAGTGATGAAGCTGGTATGTGTTTGCAGTACACAAGCCAAGGTTAAGACAGCTGACTCCACTGTGATGTGACCCTATGTCTCTCTCTCGCTCACACACACACACGCGCGCGCTCACACACACGCACGCACGCACGCGATGCGCAAAACTCCGCATTTGAATAGTCAATAGCAAATACTTAAACTAATAACAAAACAGTAGCTGATTCAGAAGCGCCAGATTGTCATAGCAAAGTCAGAATTACCTCCTCTCCTAGGTTCACGAAACGGTCGTCCATAAAATGCATTGCTGTTCTGTTGTAAGTAATCTTAAAGATTCCTAAATGCATCTACTTTCGGAAGGCCAAATAAAGTGCTTTTGCTTTCGCCTAGAAACACACAGCGTCTCCCTGACATGGCTGCATCAACACTAACTGCGGTTACTGAAACCACGCCTTCTTTCTTTGCGTGCACGTTTGGGTGGCATTATGCTAATATTTCCACATAGTGAGGTAGATATGTGGGGGCGTGTTAGAACGAGCCGTTTTAGGGGGGCGTGGCAGAGTCTTAACTTTGACAAAGAATATCTCTTTGGTTTTGAGACTTTAGTCTTTGCAACTTCAGGGATCTTATCTATGCACAATCAGCTTGTAACACTCCAAAGAGAAAGGAAAACTTGAAATCGCATCATATGACCCCTTTAAACTTGGGAAGAGCTTATTTGGTCGTTCAGTTGGTGACAGACCTTGGGCTGCCTTTCCATGTCCTGGAATAAAGTGTTCAAAGACAGGCAGGAAAGTGCAGTGTTTATTTACATGGGACCTGGCTTATGTGCCGTGTTTGAATTGGATCAACAGCTCTAGTGAGACTTGATCACCTTAGCTGGCTCACAGTCCACATGATCTGGGTATGAAATAATGGCAGCCAACAAATATACAAATTCAATCTCCCACTAACAAGTAAATATGCACATGTGCTCCGAGTGCTATGGCAAGCACACAAGCCAAATATACACTCATTCTCACATAGGCATTTTAACAGTTGTGTCTATACACACACACTTGACTGTAGCGGTGTTCACAATGGGTCTGTCTGAACGCAGAAGATTCTGCAGTAGTCAAAGCTCCTGTTGTGTGACAGAGGAGGTGTCAGCTAATCTGAATTCATGAAACACCCACAACAGATCAAGATGAAAGGCCAGGGAGGAAGAGATGGCTCTCGATCAGCTGCATGCTGCTCATAATCATCATTTTATCACATTAATGGAAGACTATGTTTTTCATTCTGTAAATCAAATACATTACTGCAGATGCTTCTCTGTTAAAAAAATCTGTTTTCCATTACACAGTGTAAATACATGTCTTCCAGATAATTGTTTTCCAAACATTTTGGTAAACATTTACTCCTACTACTTGTTTGGTAATCTTAAAGGGGTCATATGATGCGATTTAAATTTTTCCTTTCTCTTTGGAGTGTTACAAGCTCTTGGTGCATAAAGAAGATCTGTAAAGTTGCAAAGACTAAAGTCTCAAATCCAAAGAGATATTCTTTATAAAAGTTAAGAATCAGCCACGCCTACCTAAAACGGCTCGTTCTAACACTCCCCCACATATCTACCTCACTATGTGGGAAGATTTGCATAACACCGCCCAAATGTTCACGCAAAGAAAGAAGGCATAACTTTTATTCTCGCTGTAGTATTGTTGTTGCCGCCGCCATGTCGTGAAGGCACTGTGTGATTCGTTGTGAAAGCGAAACTACTTTGTTTGGCCTTCCAAAAGAGGACGGTATCTGCTTCGTCATGCCTGGAGCTGATCCGTGCTGGTTGCTGAGGAAATACTACAACTTTGCGCTGTGGATCGCCGGATCGGCTTTCACCGTGGACGAAGCGGAGTCCAGCCCGGAGTGTTACATGTCCTTCCAGACGCTCCTTCATCAAAATCGCCGGCCGTGCCGTTCTCAAGCCTGCCGCCTCTGCTCACTCTAGCCCTCCGGCCGTTCCTCACGCTAGCCCCCGGCCTCTGCTCACTGTAGGCCGCCGAACGAATGCCTCGTTTATAATGGGTTTTCATGTTTTTGAATCATCGCTCCGGCCTGACAGGGCATCATCACAGTATGGTAAGGGGCGCAACATTTCCGTCACACGCTTGAGGTATTCGGCCAATCATAACGCACTGGATAGCTGGCCAATCACAGCACACCTCACTTTTCAGACCGATGAGCTTTGTAAAAATCGACGCGTTTCAGAAAGGCGGGGCATAGAGGAGAAACAATAATGTACAGTATGTGGAAAATAATGTGTTTTTTGAACCTTAAACCGCATAAACACATTTCATTACACCAAATACACAAAATAATGTTCTTTTTAGCAGCATCATATGACCCCTTTAAGAAATCTACACTACTGTTCAAAAGTTTGAGTTAAGAAAGATTTTTTAATAAATTGAAACAGATTAATACTTTTTCAGCAAGGATGCATTAATTTGATCAGAAGTGACAGAAAGACATTTATAATGTTACAAAACATTTCTATTTCAAATAAATGCTGCTCTTTTAAATTTTCCATTCATAGAATTCTGCGAAATTTCTTCCATTAAAAAAAATATTACAAACCCAGAATTTTTGAATAGTATGTCTACCTAAAAGAAATTATGATATATTGAACAATTTTTTGAGCTCACCCTCTAGATTTCCTGGCTTTTCGGCAATGCGGATCTGTCTCTCCGGGACCACGGGCTCCCCCTCAGCATTGCCAATGTCGGCAGGGAGGAGAGGCAGACCAATCCTCTCCTCTTTTTTTGAACGTGGGTAATACAAAGGCATTAACTTCCTGTACACTGGCTGGAAAACAGAATAAAATACAACAACATTTAGGGTCAATCAGTAATAGATACACATTCAGGTACATGCTAAAAAAATACAAATCTTATTTTGTATTTGTGAATTTTTTTTAAATAATGCAATTTAAAGAAATGTTAGCAAGGAATACATGAATCTCGAATGTATAATGCTGTAGCTCACACTCAGCAAACACATACACAACAAAGTTGGCTTTTAAATCAAAACGAGAATTTCATAAGAAAATGAAAGAGCACACAAGAGAGTTAAAGGATGGAGGCTGTTGCATAACAGCGAAAATGAAATGCCACACACCTCCTCAACATCCGAAACAGCAAACACCACCACCTCAATGTTTTCACCATGGTTCTCCAGAAATCTACGAACAGTCCCTAGAAATATAAATGTGGGGGAAACACATTGTAATGAGATCCCTCTGAATTTCATCAGAAAGGAGTGACCTCAAATGTGATTTTTAATTTCGAAACATTAATTACTTAATGCTATATGTGTGGCGTCCTCCAGTGGATATGCCCTTTTGACTGTGCTGACCACACAAAACCCCACAGATGCCATGGCATGTTCCCTGAGGAGAGAAACACAATGAATAAACATTAAATACGTTGCATGTGCTTCAATTATATATAGTTTACATTAGTCAGTCGGGTTTTCCATATAGGAGTTTTCCATATATGAGCAGACAGAAGTGTCTTTGATGACATGTTATCTGCATAGTCAAGCATTACTGTCATCAACACCTCCTGTTGACACACACACACACACACACACACACACACACACAGTTGTTCCCAAACAATAGATGAATGGCATTTATCTTTAGCCAAGGGTGAGTTCAAATTCACAAAAGCTAATGTATTCACCAATGGAATCTAAATCTCATATCATTTCCTTCCTTCCCATAAGCACATGGGGTTTATTCTATACATCATCAGACATCACTTTTAATAATTTTCAAGCAATGAACATAAAGGTTGGGGTTATTTTACTAAACACATCACTGCCATGGGAACTGCTATCCTGCTTATCATAAAATATTTGATTTAGACTGTATTTGAACATGTTATGTCTGATATGATCTTCGAGAGTGACTAACAGATAAAATAACTAAGCATATTTACTTAGTATAAACATGTCAGAACATTCAGACAGTCTGTATGAGCTGACATTTAATATTTGTGCAACAATCTCATTAAATTTGTTGGAATGATCCGGCTTACTTGGCAAGCTGCATGACATTTCTGTAACAACTGTAAAGAGAACTCTCCGCAGCTGTCCGGTACTTGGCTTTATATTTGGGTCCAACTGTGTGAATGATAAAGCGTGCAGCCAAGTTGAAACCCTCTGTCATTTTTGCCTCACCGGTCCGACATCCTGGAAAAATATACGCACACCCATATCACTCCAGCGAAAGTGATACAAAATGAGATACAAAATGAGATAAATGGGATAAGATCTGTTCCAAAGCTGTGTAACAAACACAAACAACCTTTAAAAATACTAATAGTTTAAGATCACAATTAGATAACAGTTCTCCATCTGCTATCCTGGTAGTGCCCCCTACCTTTCAGTTTGAGTAATTCATCCCTTAGTTCAGGTCCGGAGTATCTGTGGATACTGTCTGATACAGGGTTCTTGTCCGTTAGTGTCTCATTACTTGTACTGACGATTGCAGTGCAGTTTAAAAGTGCCACATCTCCATTACTGTAAAATGAGGGAATAATATAGACCAGCGTATCAGATACAGAACATCATATAAGCTATGAAAAAGCTGTGAGAACAAATATAGCATATAAATATCTGTGTTGTTATTGTAAAATAAAACAGTTAAAAATTATTGGTAATTGAAATAAAACTGAAATAAAATCAAATATAAATATTAAATGAAAAACATGAACTTCGATTAGAAAATAGAAAAGTTGCCTTGGTTTAAGAACTAAAGTTACTTACTAAAACTGAAAAGAAAAAAAAAAAGAAAAAAAACAAAAAAAAAAAGTCAAATGCACATAACAAAATTGCTAAAAACTAAATTAAACTTGAAATATAAAGAAAAACTAAAAATATCAATAAATAATATTAATAAACATGACAAACAATATATATATATATGTATCACACACATAGATACACATTCAGGTACATGCTAAAAATTATATATATGTATAATTGTATATAAATATATATATATATATATATATATATATATACACATACATACAGTAACTGTATATAACAGTTATTTTATTTTATAACATTAAGTGTTTAATATAAA
>NW_015554074.1:707188-720045 GCF_001515605.1 Sinocyclocheilus anshuiensis
GCTTTGCAGTTATATACATGGAAGTCAGATGAATGACAGAATAAAGTCACTATGAACAAATCCTGCAGGCATAACACTATATGCACTGATGAATTCTATTCCTGCCTGAATTTCCAGAAGGACTGGTTTTATGAATTGGGCTTCATAGAGAAGTTCCATGCAATCAACTTCTACTTTCTTAAAAAAGAGAAACTATGAATTCAAATAGAAAACCATCTTGATCCTTCCCTAACAAAGCTATATTGGCCTGAAAGCCAAAAGGACATCCCAGACAGTCACATGTGATTGAGCTATAAAGGGGATTTGTGTGCATGAGGGAACGACTAACAGACGTGAAGAGCTGGTGCAAATAACTGATGCAACAAACACACAGTGCAGAGTTACATAAAAATATTTAGGTCCAAATTACTAAATGATTAAACTATTAACAAAATCTTAAACTTCAGAACTAAGCAAATCAGTAGTTACATTTATAGACAATCCTGATACTTAGGCTTTTAGGACCAAAAACAGATTTATATGTAGTCTATTTATTAAGCAATCATGTAGTAAGAGTGTACAAATTCATGGAGAAGAAGAAATGTAAGTGAAAATAACACTCACAATAGTACAATCTTGCTGTTGATGTCTTGTCTGAAGGGGAAAGGGGACTCTAAGGAATTGAGCTGATTGGTCAGCTGGTCATCTTCCTCCATTAAGAGGTTTTCTCCATCCACCTCGTCCTGGACTCCCTGAGGCTGGTCCCACGTGGGGAGGTTCTGGACCTCCACAAACTGGGAACGAGCTCCCAAGGGATCCATGCTGTAGCTTCACAAGGCAATTTTGAACTGAAAAGACACAGACAAGCATTTACACACAATAAGACCTCAGTTTGACCTGGGCTATATTAGCACATAAATGCATACACACAGATATGTTTGCATTAGTTTACACATGTAAAGTGGTTACAATGACAGACTTCGATGCTGAGGCCTTCTAGTGGGCCCCGAACCCTGGTTGAGAACCAATTTAGTAAGAATTTTTTAACCTAGATGTACATGCAAGTGTTTCACACTTAATAACTCATGTTTACAAAAAACATATGACATTATTATTAGATTTCAACACAGTGTGGTGCTTTCTTCAAAATGAATTCACATAAAACATAAAGCCACAATGAAATAGAAGAAATTAGTTCCCAAACTTTCAAAATGTGACAATAATTGTAAAAGTATTCAGCAAGACTTTCTGTGCCAGCTGCAGTATGAGAAGCAGAACAGAGAGGCTCTATCAGTGCAGACAGACAGGAGGACTTCAGGAACAGATAAGATATTCAGCAGAAATGAGATGCATGTGTAAAGGTCGACTCCCCAAATTAAATTTCAACAACAACAACAAAGCTACGAGTTCCTTCAAATACATAAAAGTTTCAAAGCAATAGGCACATACAAACAATGCAACACAATACAGTTTTAAAGAGTATAAAAAGGAAAGCAACATGTCATACTCATTCTAACCACACAGGTTTATATTGACTTGAAAATGCTAATTATAACCACCATCAATCACAATAACCAGCAACCTACCAGATGTCCTATGATGCAGCTATTGAGTCCTTCCTACTGCACAAACAAAACCACATTAGCTCCAACTAATCCGTTAAAGATCACTGTCATTTTCCAGTGCTTCCGCTTTTAAATTAGCCATTGTTAAAATGTGATTTTAGCTGCTTGTGGTCAACACATCGTATTTGCAACATTCAGCGAGTTTCCCGATCAGCTGATTCACGAGGACAAAAATCATCACTTCCGGGAATGCAGTAGGGGCAGTAGCTATGTTGTCGATCCGTGTAGAAAACGCACAGACCTATACAAAATTGAAAGACATATTTTAATCGACGTTCTGGTGTCATCGCTAAATTAAAATAAGCATAATAAAGTACAATGAATAAATAAATGAAATAAAGTTTTAATTATAAGCACACGGATACGCCTCATGGACAGCAACATGACTTCACACTCACAGACCGAAGTAATCGATAGGATACACATAATTCATAAGAAGAGCAGATAAATAAAACACATAAAGCAGTGTGAACAATGAGGTAGCATTCCGAACAATATTTTAGAGTGATACAGATGTCTATAAAAAGATAAATTCTAGAAACGTTTCGTGAAGTCACATCGTAGTTCTGCTCGGTAATCTACCACTTTTGTCTTTACCTGATGTCACACATGCGACTGAAAGCAAAGCATGTAGAAGTTCTCCACATCCACAGAGGCATTCTTTTCATAAAGGACTGCACATACAGTATACGTCTAATCGACAAAGTATGTAACTACATTTTCTATACGCAGTGGCTTATTTTGAACTTGGTTATCTGCATATCTCTTGCTCTTTAAATGAGATTAAACGGACTGCATGTGGTTCACGTTGCTGTGCATATGGTCGCATGGACCTCAAAGCGTGGTGTTGGAGTAACAGTTGCTCACTTTCATTTTATGAACTGACCGTTTAATTCATATACGTTACACTTAGCAATCATACATTTTTAGAGGTACTTATGAGAGTCATTTGTGGCAGCCGAATAACTAAAACACCAATAAACAACGTCACAACCACAGATCTGATGTTAACATGTTGACACAGGATAAAACTGTATGAAAATAATATTAAACATGTAGTAACTTAGCATTTATTTTTGCCACTAAAAGTCTTTATATGTAATATAATTATATTTTCCAACAATCTCAGTATTACGGTTTTATACATTAGCTGTTCACCAATAATTAAGATTTTTTATGTATTCATTGTCAGGGATCATGCATAAAAAAATCATCTCATAATTAAAAAGATGCTTTAGCTACTAGCCAATTTCCATCTGCAAATGCATTTGCTTTGACATAAATCTTATTTTATGCCATGTAGAATTTACTTTGATATGCAGCTTTATACAGTATGATTGGTCTTTTCTAAATATGTGCTCACATGATAAATTGTGCAGTTTTCTAGATTAAAGGAGCAACACATCTAACCCTACTCCCTTACTGTTGTGTGTTTGTGTGTCTACAGCCTCTGGCTTGTCATGGGTTTAACTAAGCAGTACCTGCGCTATGTGGCGAGTGCTGTGTTTGGAGTGATCGGCAGTCAGAAAGCCAATATCGCGTTTGTGACCCTCAGGGGAGGTGAAAAGGGTCGATATGTCGCCGTGGGAGCCTGTGAGCATGTGTTCATATGGGATGTCCGCAAAGCTGAGAAGGTACTTGCTTTAAATGGTTTAGAAGATTGCTTAGTACATTACATTCACTCATCAGTTTATATAAACTCATATACGTTGAACTCACCCCTTTCATTTCTCAGGTTCTTATACTTGAAGGTAAAAAGCATGAGGTAACATACCTGTGTTCTTCTCCTGATGGCGTTCACATAGCGGTGGGTTATGAGGATGGAGGTGTGCGCATCTTTAATCTGCTCAACGGTGAAAGCAACATCTCCTTCAGTGGACACAAATCAGCTGTCTCAGTTATTAGATATGATGCACTTGGTGCTCGTCTCGTCACCGGCTCGAGAGTAAGACTACAGTTTGTTTTACAACTGTTTTTTTTTTTTCAAACAAATTTTCAATTCTACAAACTAAAATCATTTTCGTTGTTGTATTTTAGGACACAGATGTGATTGTGTGGGATATCATCAATGAGTGTGGTCTGTACAGACTCAAAGGACACAAAGATTCAATCACACAAATTTTGTTCTTGGAGAGCAAAAACCTGCTGATTACAAGGTAAATCGGTCTTTATATTTTATTGGAACGAATTTATCACTTGAAAATACTCATATTATATTGTATTAGGGATGCACCGATACCACTTTTTCCAGTACTCGCCCGATACAGATACTTTTATTTTTGGTACTTGCCGATACCGAGTACCGATACCGATATTTCTATTTTTTATTTGTACATTTTTTAAATATTGGGTACAGAAACCAAAAGAGTATGTATTATGTTAGTTGGTTAACTTCATTTATCAAATAGATACAGTCAAACCAAAATTTATTCAGACACCTTCAACATTTCTCACATTATAGTATATATATAGTATATATAGTTTAGAAAATGGTAATAAAATATGACAAGAACTCAGAGTTAAACTGTGTCAGAACAAATTCACTTAACTCCTTTCTGCTGTCTGTTGTTCTGTTGTCGGTGTTTCTTTGTTTGTTCACATGCTGTGTGGTATCGGCGTTTGGTATCGGGGCATTTTAACGAGTACGAGTACAGGATACCAGTATCGGTATCGGTGCATCCCTACTTATTATATTATAGATATTCATACACATCATTTACCTGAATATAAGTAGCTTTTTCATCATCTGAAATGTGCTGTGACATTAAAAATAAAATTAACGTCAAAAACACAAAATATTTGGATTTTGGCCATAAGTGAGAGGTACATGAGGCCAAGTTTCCCACGTGCCAGTGGTTTCAGTTTCACCTTAAATAAATGTTTTTAGGCTCTATGTATATATTTATAGTAAACATTGTTTATTATGAATGCCGCAATAATTTTATATTTTTCATTACTGCAGTTCTGCACTAAATACTGTTAAATTTCAAGGATTTGAGTGAGGGGAACCAAAATAGTTTGTAATTTTTGTAAACATTTCATTTTATTTACCTATTTTACGTATGTTTCCTCAGTTCCAAGGACAGTTTTGTAAAGTGGTGGGACTTGGGCACACAGCATTGTTTCAAGACCATGGTGGGGCATCGCACTGAGGTAAACGGGTTCATTTTACACTGTTGAGACTTGATCTTTCTGAAATATACAACACAACAATTTAAATGCATGCTCTTGCTGCTTTGGTATGTCCACATAAATCAATGTACTGTAAATGATTAGGGAGTTTACTGTAAATGACCTGAGGTTAGGTGGCATTTGGCATCGTAAAGAAAAATCGTAAGGTGTTTTCTTACTTTACTTTTGGACAATGAGCCTCCAGCACTATCCGAATATCTATTAGTGTTGTAATACAATGCAACATTCTCTCCAATCTCTGTAGGTATGGGGGATGGTCCTGTTGAACCAGGAGAGTAGGTTGCTTACAGGGTCTGCTGACAGTGAGCTCAGAGCCTGGGACATTCAGTACATTGAGGAGGTAAGGCATATAATTTATGTTGTGCCAAATGGTTACTTTGTTGGCTGAATTACATTCCAGTACAGTCTTGAATGTGATACTTGAACTCTTATATAGAGAATTAAAGCTGATTTCATATATTCAGAATGACATTAAAGTTTCTTCACAGGGTAAGGAAGTGGGGGAGCCACAGGAAAAGAAAGTCAGAACTCTTCTTGAGAACGAGGAGGAAGATGAGGAAGGACTTGACGAAGAGCCAGAAGAAGTAATATTTCTTCCAGTATTCTCTCCAGTGCACCCTGTTAATTTAATTAATGTATTCAGTGGATCCTAGTGACTTGACAATACACTTCACTTAGGGTTTCCTTTAAATGTTCATCACAGATCTGATTTCTGTCCACAGCGAATTCTCAGTTGTAAGAAAGCTGGTTCTGTTCTGAGGGAAGCCAGAGACAGGGTTGTATCCTTGGTCACAGACGCCAAAGCTAAAGTGCTAGCATGCCATGTAAGTATGTTTCTGTTGTGTATACTAGTGTAACATCCTTCTGAAAAAGGGTTTCACTCTTATTAGCTTGGTCGGTAATGTTGAGAAGTACCTAATTAAAAGTAGCTATGCAATAGGGCAAAAATTGAGCCTACAACATATATTTTTTTAAAATCTTTTAACAGGGTCTGGATGCTACGCTTGAAGTCTTTACTGTACTATCTGAGAAGGAGGTCCAGAAAAAAATGGACCGAAAACTAAAGAAAGCCAAGAAAAAAGCAAAGTGTGTGAGACCTCTGTTTTGAAATGTGAAGTTGTTATTCTTAGCTTTTCTGCTATTCTGATGAACTGTTATGTTTTGCAGGTCTCAAGAAGGAGAAGAGGATGGACCTGAACCTGTAGTGGAGAGAAAGTTGAGTGATGAGATTCAAAAGCTGGCAAACATAAAGGCGTCATCCAAGATCAGGTCAGAGAGTACTTCTACATGCAGTTATAGTCCCCTTGTGTGCGTTACTGGTATTTAGTATTGATGGTAATGCTTTTTTCATCTACAGAGCGATGGACTGCCTTCTGGTTCCTAACGGAGAGATCAAGCTTGCTCTTCTGCTGCAGAATAACACAGTGGAGACATACACCTTGAAGACTACAGAGAAGAATCCTACTGGCACTAAAACCTCTCGCCTCACACTGGGCCGTCATCGTACAGATGTCAGAACGCTGGCCTTCAGCTCAGATAACATAGCCATCCTCTCTGCCTCTGGAGAGACCGTCAAAGTGTGGAACAGGTGAGTGTGATGATGACAAATGTTTCAATTTATTTGCGTGGGCTCATAGATTTTGAGTCCTTAACTAGAAGTATCTTCTTTGGTCAGGTCCACCTTGCAGGTCATTCGTACCATGGGATGTGAATATGCTCTCTGCTCGTTATTTGTTCCTGGAGACAGACAGATTATCTTAGGAACAAAGGTATGTAACTCTTCACTTCTCAGTCGTCAATCAATTAATTCTTCAACTTCATGTCTTAACTTTATTACAAACCTGCATGACAAAATTACAAAAAAAGCCATGTTTAGAAGCCATATGCAAGATTAGCGAGGAGCAGTTTTTCATATTTTTTTTTTGTGCATACTACGCACTAACATTGTGGTATTTATTCATATTTTGAATTAGATTTTTTTTCTTCTTCGGTTTTCATTTTAATTTCAGTTTTAGTTTTTTTGTAATTTTTATTATTTCTTCATTTCTGTTTTAGTACTGATATTTAAACTAAACTAGGTGTGTAAAGAGACACTGTGCCACATTGGCCGTAATTGACATTAAAAGTGCCATTAGTTCTGGTCTGTCTTGTAACCGAACATGAGCCACCAACTTTGAAAATGCATGAATGAGATTTGAATGAAACATTTCCTGAATGCTAATTAAGATCCTGAAAGATTATCTGTTGCAAAAATTTGAGTCCATATATCTTACTATGAAAAATTAATTTTTCATTATTCTTTTGTCAGAGTGGGAAGATTCAGATTTTCGACCTGGCCTCAGGAAGCCTTCTAGAGATGACTGACGCCCATGATGGAGCTCTTTGGTCCATGTGTCTTTCTCCAGACCAGGTATAATATCGATCTCTCTTTTGAATGACAAAGAGCTTCTCATCCCTACAAAACACCAGTCTGTGACTACAGTGAATTCCTGACTCTATTCCAAAGACAGACAGTAAGCTGTCAGCAAGAGTTTTAGCTTTATGTGAACATATTTGACTTTGATTTGTGTGTGTTAATGCAGAGAGGGATTGTAACTGGTGGTGCTGACAAGACTGTGAAATTCTGGGACTTTGAGCTCATAAAGGATCAGGACTCTGGGAAGAGCAAGTGAGTTATTATCTGTGATCACAAACCACGGCTCTCATCCAGATTTCTCCATCTCTCTTTCTCTTCTTGGCTTTAATGTATTATTGCTTTGTGTAATCCACAGGAGACTGACGGTGAAGCACACACGCACCCTGCAGATGAGGACGTGCTGTGTGTGCGCTACAGTCCTGACCAGAGACTGCTGGCTGTCTCTCTTCTCGACTGTACGGTCAAGATCTTTTACACAGACACACTAAAGGTAAACCACAAGCACAGCATATAGCATTACAATACTTTCCTCACACCACAACACAGCATCTTGCATGTTAAATCCATACATAAATCCAATGCTTTGTAAAAAAAAAAAAAAAAATGTTAACAGTGTCAACAAAAAGACCACTGTTAAACTCGAATTACATTTACTGAGAGATATTTTACCACCGATAAACATCCTGACACTATATGCAGACAGGCCCGGTTTATATCAACATCCATCTTGGGTGATCTGACCACGTTAGCTGAGACCGACAGCTAACGTTATTCTTTATCGAAGAATAACATATGTCTCAAATGTATGTCCAGAGCTATGAACTCATACATCATGTGTTAGTGTGTCATGTTGATCAAGTGCGAAAAATAAAGAAAAAATGTTGCTCAGCACAAATTATATTTCAAACAGAATGCTTGATGTTTAATTGCAATTTTATTCGAAGACTTGCATTAACTGATCTTCAGTTTATGTATTCGTGCTTCGCATGATATATGTGACCCTGGACCGTCTTAATTTTAGCAATAGCCAAAAAAACATTGTATGGGTCAAAATTATAAAAAAAAAATATGACTGGTTTTGTGGTCCAGGGTCACATATGTTACTGAAATGAAAAAGTCTTGAAAGTTTTATAGGCCTGATGGATGGATGAGAGTTCAATAATTCAGTCATTTTCTTATTTATAATTATCATATAATTGTTAATTTTAAATATGTTACTTTTTTTTATTTTTATAATAATAATTGTGAAATAATTGTTTAAAATGGTCATTATTTTTAAACCTTTTTTTGTATTCTTTTTTTTTCAAAGAAAATTACTTACCCAATTTCCTTATCCATCCACAGTATTCTCATACTTGTGGAAAAGTATATTTAAAATGTGCCCTATTGAACTTCTGTTCAACTTCCTCTAGTTCTTCCTGTCGCTGTATGGACACAAGCTGCCCGTTCTGTGCCTGGACATTTCGCATGTGAGTCCCCTGGCTGACACAACACATCCTGCAAGTTATTCTGACGAATGGCGTAATTGTTTTGCAATGTTGTTTGTGGGTTTCTGTGCATGTTCTGCAGGACAGCGCTTTAATAGGCACAGGCTCAGCAGACAGAAATGTGAAGATTTGGGGTTTGGACTTCGGAGACTGTCATCGCTCTATGTTCCACAGTATTCTCATACTTGTGGAAAAATATATTTAAAATGTGCCCTATTGAACTTTGTATTTCATTTATATTTCATAAATAATATACAAATTATAAATGGGGCCACAGAAATATGTCAGCACGCTATAAATAACCAATCACTACTCCTAATGCCCAACTCTACCCAAAAAACAGCAGTTTTTTACAGGACAGATATGAGAGCTGTGCAGAATAATACGAGATTTGCCCTCTGTCTCAACTTCCTCTAGTTCTTCCTGTCGCTGTATGGACACAAGCTGCCCGTTCTGTGCCTGGACATTTCGCATGTGAGTCCCCTGGCTGACACAACACATCCTGCAAGTTATTCTGACGAATGGCGTAATTGTTTTGCAATGTTGTTTGTGGGTTTCTGTGCATGTTCTGCAGGACAGCGCTTTAATAGGCACAGGCTCAGCAGACAGAAATGTGAAGATTTGGGGTTTGGACTTCGGAGACTGTCATCGCTCTATGTTTGCACATGACGACAGGTGATAAAAACACTGCTGCTCGTATAATGACGCATTGCTGGCACAGTCTGTTCTCTGTCACATTACCTGTACGCTTTTTAGTTATATTGTTATTGAAAGTTATGATACCGGTTGATGACAAGTATAGTGATTTCATTGTTCCTACCTACGGTGTTGACATCCCTCCAGCGCCTGTGAGCTGTAGTCGCTGGATGACATCAGCCCAGATGGTCATTATTTGTCATCCACTGTTCTTTCCCTGTTGTCTTTCCTCTCTAGTGTCATGTTTCTTCAGTTTGTCCCTAAAACCCATCTGTTCTTCACTGCGGGAAAGGACCGAAAGATCAAGCAGTGGGACGCTGACAAGTTTGAGCACATCCAGACATTGGAGGTGACCTTCTCTAATAGTTGGACAGCATTCAATAGGCATTTTTCCATAGCCGAAATGAGTTTTCCAAAGGTCGCTATGGTGGAAGTAGCTGTTATATTGAAAGGATTAGAGTTATATTAAGGGCCCAGTCAATATGCAGCAGAGGCTGATTGCATTACGTAAGCCGCAGTCTGCTTTTGCTTAAGCCCTAATCAATGTAATCACAGACAAAGATGTATTGGAACTGTTGCATTATTGCAGAGTGCAGACCCTCTTATACCCTTGACTGTGTTTTTCAACTTTGACCCTCGGATGTTCCTCAGGGTCATCATCGTGAGGTCTGGTGCCTGGCCATCAGCGCCAATGGAGACCACATCGTCTCCTCGTCTCATGATAAGTCCCTCAGGCTGTGGGAGAGAACGAGGGAACCTATCATCCTGGAGGAGGAGAAGGAGATGGTGAGTGCTTGGTTTTTCAGCAGAATGTCACACAGCGGAAAAATGGGTTTGATGGTATTAAATACATATCTATAGATCCATGTTTACATCTCTGATAGACTTCTGTCATCTGGGTAATGCTTTCTCACTATCAACTAGTTGCTTATTAGCATGCCTATTATTAACATATTGGCTATTTATTAGTACTTATAAAGCACATATTCTGCATGACCATATTCTACATACCTAATCCTACCCAATACCTAAACTTAACAACTTCCTTACTAACTATTAATAAGCAGCAAATTAGAAGTTTATTGAGTCAAAAGTCAGTTATTGGTTTGTTAATAGCGAGAATTGGACCTTAAAATAAAGTTTGACCAATATCTGATCATGTCATTAAATTGTGCAAGTTAATTTGCAGCTATTTTACATTGGCTTCAAACTAATGTGCAATATTTTACACAAAAATTGTGGTCTTATCTTATTCTTACGAAAGTTGTGTAAGGGAAACAGGTCAATTTAGCTCAAAGGGACCGTTTAAAAGTTTGGGATTGGTAAGATTTTTTTCATATTTTGGAAATAATTATCTTATGCTCATCATTTATTTGATCAAAAATACAGTAAAATTGTAATATTGTGAAATATTCTTATACTTTTAAAATAACTGTTTTCTATTTTAATGTATGTTTAAAATATAGTTTGCCTGGCAAAGCTGAATTTGAAAAACTAATTAGCTGAAGTCCCTTTCTTTTTTAAATGATTGGCCACAGGATTATTAAAAAAATAGGTTACTACATGGTTATATAATATATAAAACATTTTGGGGTTGAAAAGAAGAAACTTAATTGGTATGTTCATTTATTCTACCAATAAACCCAAGTATATCAGCATTTAAAAGTACATCTATAAAAACAAACATTTGCATTGCATTGTATACATTTGCTGACTTGTCTCAATATTTTTCCCAGGAAAGGGAAGCAGAATTTGAGGAGTCTTTGGCTAAAGGTGATGAACCTGTGGTACGTGGTTCTCTTAAACCCTAGAGATCAGTTATGTCTCTTTATGTCTCTGTGTGTTCTCAGTGTTTCCTCATGTATATCAGCATTTAAAAGTACATCTATAAAAACAAACATCTGCTGTATACATTTGCTGACTTGTCTCAATATTTTTCCCAGGAAAGGGAAGCAGAATTTGAGGAGTCATTGGCTAAAGGTGATGAACCTGTGGTACGTGGTTCTCTTAAACCCTAGAGATCAGTTATGTCTCTTTATGTCTCTGTGTGTTCTCAGTGTTTCCTCATGTCTCGCAGGTCCCTGGAGAGACTAAAGGAGAGGCAGAGCCTGCTGGGAAGAAGACCATTGAGACAGTGAAAGCTGTGAGTCTGCAAAACTGTAGAGATGAAGAGCTCCTCTCCTTTATATTCAGTAATGGAGAAATGACACTTGTGTTCTGTTTCTATAGGCCGAGCGAATAATGGAGGCTGTTGAGCTCTATAGAGAAGAAAGTGAAAAGCTGGAGGAGCACAGTGCCGCTTGCAAGGCAGCAGGGAAGGAGGTATTACGTTTTTTTAGACACTCAAAGCCCATTAAGAGAGAAACACAACATTTGATTGAAGTTCTCTTTTAGTCTGCACATAATTAGGACTGGAGCTTGAAAAGTTCACAAAATATGGATTTTTAAATGTAATGATGCTGGTGCTTTACTTAGACGCTTCTTTGTTTTTCTTTTTTGCAGTTACCACCCCCTAAGATGAACCCCATCCTTGTAGCTTTTGGAAATATCTCTGTGAGTGTGTGTTTTAATATTAGCACTGGGTTTGTTTGGTTGTCGTATTTGGTTAATAATTTAGGGGTGCACAATGTATCAGCACCATATCGGTTAATGGCCAAATTAGAGAATTTTTAAAGATATATCAGATGTTATTATATATTTAATTATATTCAATATAGGGACCAATTTACACTATTAACTAGTTGCTTATTGGCATGTCTATTATTAACATATATTGGCTGTTTACTAGTACTTAAAAAGCACATATTCTGCATGACCAAATTCTACATCCCTAATCCTACCCCATACCTAAACTTAAAGGGTTAGTTCACCCAAAAATGAAAATTCTGTCATTAATTACTCACCCTCATGTCGTTCCACACCCCTAAGACCTTCGTTCATCTTCAGAACACAAATTAAGATATTTTTGCTCAAATCTGATGGCTCAGAGAGGCCTCCATTGACAGCAATGCTACCCAAACTTTCAAGATCCATAAAGGTACTAAAGACATCGTTAAAACAGTCTCGTTCAGCAATCTCTTCTCTTCCCTGTCATTATCCTTACACGGTTAACGCAGTAAGCACAGTGAAGGAGGCCGTGTTCTACGTCCGAATGCCGGCTCATTATTGGCCAAAGCTGCACATGTGAGCAGCGCGACGCATGCGTGTGATGCTGATGCAGGAGCCGTCCAATAATGAGCCGGCGTTCTGACGTAGAACCTGGAAGCGCTGGACGTAAACAACGTATGAGAATGACACAGAAGAGAAGTTTAATTGTACATGCGTATTTCCTATATTTTTATTACCGCTGTCAAATGATTCATCGCGATTAATCGCATCCAAAATAAGTTTTTGTTTGCATAATATGTGTGTGTACTGTGTATATTTATTATGTATATATAAATACACACACATGCATGTGTA
>NW_015554074.1:720399-720613 GCF_001515605.1 Sinocyclocheilus anshuiensis
TTTTATATATTAAATATATTTATTTATAATATAAATTATATGAATATAAATATAGACATATAAATACATGTAAATATTTTCAAAATGTATACTGTATGTATGTGTATTCATATATACATAATAAATATACACAGAACACATATATTATGCAAACAAAAACATATTTTGTATGCGATTAATCGTTTGACAGCACTAATATATATATATATATATT
>NW_015554074.1:720891-808666 GCF_001515605.1 Sinocyclocheilus anshuiensis
CCAAAATAAGTTTTTGTTTGCATAATATGTGTGTGTACTGTGTATATTTATTATGTATATATAAATACACACACATGCATGTGTATATTTCAGAAACATATGTTATGTTTATATATTAAATATATTTATTTATAATATAAATTATATGAATATAAATATAGACATATAAATACATGTAAATATTTTCAAAATGTATACTGTATGTATGTGTATTCATATATACATAATAAATATACACAGAACACATATATTATGCAAACAAAAACTTTTATTTTGGATGCGATTAATCGTTTGACAGCACTAATTTTTATATTTAGATTAACCTTTGCTGTCATCTAATGCTGACTTAAACTTAATTTTTAAAAGCACTAATAATGTAATAACGTGTTACAATGTTATGATGCCTAAATTCTTGCAGCGTTAAAAAAAAAAAGTTGTTTTCTTTTTTTTCATGGAAGAGAATTTTAATATTATCTATTTATTGATTATCAACCTTAACAAAATTTTAACAATTTTACTATCGGCTGTTTTTTTAATTAATAATACACCACACTAAAGAGCTGAATTACTATTTTTTGTTAAAAAGTGTGATTCATCACTCATATTTACTAATACTTGCCATTGTATCTGCAGCCTTCTCGATATGTTCTGGAAGTAATAAAGAAGGTTCGGTCCAGGTAAGAGCTCTTCCTAAACCCAGTCAAAAGCATTCGAACTCATACATTTTCCCATCTGTTATGTACTGTTATGTTTTATGGGTCAGTCTGATTCTCAGCTCTGTTTTCTCTTCAGTGAGCTGGAAGTGTCTCTACTGGTGCTGCCGTTTCCGTATGTCTCGGATCTGCTGAAGCTCTTCAATGGTTACGTGCAGCAGGGCCTGGAGGTGGAGCTAGTGTGCCGCTGCCTCTTCTTCCTGCTCAGGTACTCATCTGTAGCTACTGCTTTAACATATTACAGTTTCATGTTGATTTATGTTCATTTTACCATTTTGTTATTAAATTACACTTTTATTTGCATTGAGGGGATTATTTGATTTGCTCCTGACTAACAGTCCTATCATTTATCATTTTCCTAGAGTTCATTTTGGTCAGATCACCAGTAATCAAATGCTACTGTCAGTCATTGACGAGTTAAGGACCAACACAATCTCTAAAGTGCGAGAGATCAGGGTGAGTTCTAGAAACAGGATGGATTTAACCACCGTGATCACACCTCTCATATGATCAGATTGTGTAAGCCTGTGTGTTCTCATCTACCCGTGTTTTCAGGATGTCCTGGGTTTCAACAGCGCCGGTCTGCAGTTCCTGCAGCGTGAGATTGAGAGCAAAGAGGACGTAATGTTCTTTGCTGATGCCACAGACCGCTTTGAAGAGAAAAAGAGAAAGAGAAAGAAACGTGAAAGAGCCGTCCTTACAATCACATGAAACTGACGTGCTTGTCAACTGTTATAACAGACTCCATTGCTTTGTGCTTTTACAATCCTGAAGCATCATGCTGATGTTTTTATAAGTTGATGTGTCATTTGTACCTGTCTAAAGTCCATAAAGGTACATTTTTCCACAAATCAACTTACTGAAGCTACTTTGTTCTTTATAATATTAAAGTGTGTGTGTGTGTGTGTGTGTTTGAATAGAGATTCCAAGCTGCAAAAAAAACCTATTTGTCATTCTTTTTTTGAAAACAAGACTAAAAAAAAAAAACACTTTCTGTGAAACCATGTTAAGTAAATCTAGACTGTTTTAAGGAATTTTACCCCCCCAAAAAAATGTTTTCAATGTAAGGAGAAAATTTAGGCTTCCTGGCAGGTTAATGCAAGTGCTGCTACTGGCAAAAGTGAAGCAGCAGCACCACCAAGGAAAAGCAGTGCTGTTTTATAATGAAATATTTCATGTACATAATATGATGTCCTGGCATTGAACTGCAAATAAATCAAGACAATCTTATGTGAATGCAATGGTTGGATATAGAGAAGTTA
Source organism: Sinocyclocheilus anshuiensis (assembly GCF_001515605.1). Classification (NCBI taxonomy): domain Eukaryota; kingdom Metazoa; phylum Chordata; class Actinopteri; order Cypriniformes; family Cyprinidae; genus Sinocyclocheilus; species Sinocyclocheilus anshuiensis. The sequence continues at coordinate 722,867 of NW_015554074.1, forward strand.
AGATTGAATTAGGGTAATCTGGGACATTTTTGGCACTTATTTGATTGTGAAAGAGAGAAATGTATGCATCAGATTCAGATCTTTGGTTCCCCACATTACCCAATGTCTCTGATTAACCTCAACCACCCAACATTAATGCCCATATGTTTTCTGTTATGCTTAATTCTGTGGAAAAGATGAAGAAGTGAGTCATCAAGACTTTCACTGAAGTGAAATAATTAAATTAGTTCAATCTTTCTGTATGACTGAAGCTGTGGTGACCTGGTGGGAGATCCACACTGACTTTACTGAGCTCATAACCTGGATTAAATTTACAGTTACAAGCCCATACGTAGGTGGGATTCATAATTCACCACCTGGAAACTGATGCTGCTCATTTCAGCAACATATTTCACTCCTAGTTAGTGCTCCTCACTCCCCCTCGATTCTCACCCACCTCTCACGTTCCTGCTGTGTGTTAACATCCTAATCATCAGTGTCTTGGAAATAATGAAACAAATCCCTCAAGACACCCCTTTTCAGACCTGTTCAATCTAACAGTAATGAAAAAAGCAAATGAAGTGTGTATTTATAAAGCCGTAAAAAGGCTTGCAGCATTTTATGAGACTGGTCTGGGTCTCAAAGCTATAAATGTCACACCTACCACCAATATTAAAAATTCCTCAGAAAAAGGTTGAAGTTAAACGCCTGAGAACACGTTTTGTATTAATCCCCCTCGAACAGGATGAACTAATCAAACAGCCGTGTTTTTATGGAAAAGCACATGAATTTAAACATAGCTACCACTGATAATGACTGTAGATTCAGTTTGGTGGAGACATCAGGCCTTCTCTCAGATGTATGAACCTATAACCTTTTAACCTCCTGCTTTAGTTGTAAACAGAAGAAAATAATAGTGGTCTTGGTCTGAACCAATTTCAAAAACTATACAGTTGAGTCCAGAAATAATTTTGTTTCATATTGTGGCTGATATTTTTCATAGCAATAACAGAGCACTCATAACATGCACAGCATAGAGAGTGTGCATGAAATGTTCCTGACATCTCCACGGTTCCCCATCGCTTGAGTCATCAGGCAGATTTACTGATCTACTGCCCGCTTTTCACCTCATAACATATTTTCCCCCTTTAATATTTTGACTGGCCATCAGTGATTGTGTCACTTCTTAATAAAAACAATGACTGTAAAATGAGTGGGTGACTTTGTTTTGAGTTATTTTGATGTACAGGAATGTGTCTCTCGATTTATCGCTATATCTCTTTTTATTTAAACATTACTTATTACACAACACATATAAACAATAACAAAGTACAAAAACATTGGCACAAACCTTGGCATTTGACATTGGACAATAAAGCAGGGCAACATACTGTATAGAGCATGTCCACAGTAGGATTGAAAACTGCATTTAGTGAAGAGGGGAAAAAAGTAGAAAAATATTTAATTAATTAATTCTGTTTAAATAAATATCCCAAATAGAATTAAAAAAAAAATTTTAAATGAATAAATAAGACCAATCTAAAAAAAAAAAAATCTATTTATTTATTTTTCCTCCACTGCCAGGTTTTTGCTGTTGGGGGGTGGGGGTGAGGGTGGAGAGTTCAATTAAGATATGTATACAATGTGTAAATTGTATAAATTCAACAAATATATATGATTTAGTTACATATAGTTTACTTTTTAATTAACGTTTAAATATGCTTTGTTTAATTATATGTGAGCACTGGGCTTATGCATTAGTAAATGCATTAGTCATGTGGAATGACCACTGGGTGGCACCCTTGCTTTTCCAAAAACTTTTCTGAGATTTTAGTGACTGTCCAACTTAATGTTTTCTCACAAATCTCAAGATCAGCGATTTTTTATTTTATTTAAAATTTACATTTGATGTTTGTGCTCAATTCTGTTCGCAAATTTGTAAGTAGCCTACCTGAAAACATTACTGAATGTAAAAAGATATAGATAACCACAAATCTTGATATCAGCCACCATCCATTTTGCTACAGCGATTTGTATGCTACACATACTTTCTCTCTCATTTTTTTAACCTGTATTTCTACCTTGCTCGCATTTTAATTCCCTCACCTTCTTTATTTTTTGGTTTGTTCTATCAGTTCCAGCTGGCAACCACATTTCACTGTTGAAAGTCAATTCAAGCAGTCACCAGTGAATTCACTCCCACCATGAAAATGATTTCAAGCAATAACAGATGACCTGTGGTCCAGTTTGTTTACTTTTAAATTGAGATAAAACAACCAAGGCCAAATCTCAGAATGTAATTTCTGTCAGACGGTCCTGTTCTCTTTTCTGAGCAACTATTGATTCACCAAAGGTGTGGAGAGCGAAGAGCCTTTGAAAGCGCCCCATTGCTACGTGAAACACATTACAACCATGAACCCACACACAGAGAGAGACATTTTTAAGAGCTCTCCCCAGAAATCTACACAGCTGATGTAATTAGTCATTTCAGAGTCATGCACTTCATAATATTCCCTATAAACAGACATTCAATCCTTCCCTCAGTGTTCACTGTTTATTCTAGTCTTTTACAATCTGTTCTGGACCACCGTCTGTTTATCCGTCCCCAACAATAATGCTCCTATACTGCGACGGAGGAATGCAGTTCATTTGTCCAATTAAACAAGGAAAATAAATAAAAATCGATTATGGACACAATGTCGAGATTTGTTCCCAAAACTACGGTGGCCCAGTAGTGCACAACACAACGCAATTAAAAAAGCAAACATAAGCTCACAACACAACGCAATTTAAAAAGCAAACAAAGACACATACAAAACACTTTTACAACGACACACAACTTTTAGATTTACGATGCAAATATAGCAGGGGTGATGAATGAAAAATGTCCTTGACATGTTTTTCAAAGGTTTGATTTACATCATCTAAACATATCTGGACATAAATCTGTATTACACAAGCAAAGTGACCTTCCGTTTGTCAACAAAAGTTTTCCATCCCATACATTAACATATTGACTGATTGCTGCTTTGCTAAAAAAAAAATATTAGGTGTTCATGTGATTGTGTGCTTTCAAAAGAAAAATATACAAATAGAAGCATACTAGGAAATTATAGTAATAGCTTATTTAAGTCAAGTACACACTAAATGTCAATCTTATTCAAATATTCAGGAGTAGCTGGGGTTACTCAAAGGAAGCTAAAATGATCTGGATGGAAGTAAACGTTGTTTCAGATATAACTGCACAAACTGAAATGTGGTGAAAAAGAACCCGACTTTCTTCCCACGTTCCTAACTAATTCCTATTATAAAATGGTTGAACGCAACCAGTCTGTCACACCCATGTGTTATTCACCCGTTGTGCCTGCTTTGGCTTTTAAGACATGTCTACAATCAAATTTAAAATGTATAAATTTAAATAAATTTATAATTTTTATTTGTAAAATGTATAGTCTTCTACATTTTTGAAGTATAGCAAAAGGGAGATAGGGGCTAGTTGCCACACAGGAAGTTGTCACAAAGGCTATAACATTTTGGTTTAGAGTCCAATTGCACAAATGTGTTGTTTTTTTAGCAGTGAGTTTTATATAGAGCCCGACCGATATATCGTTTTGCCGATATTATCGGCCGATATGAGCCTGTCACCGATATATCGGGGCTCTAGTTTTATATGTTGGTTTCTGTTTCAAAACACTTTAATACAATTAGCTTTAAAATTATTATTACTACAACTGGCCAAAACAGCAATCAATAATCTTTTTGTATTCAGCCTTCTAGTTTTTGTCTTTATTGCTTTGTGTATCAGAATCGTTGTACTGTTTAAATTGAGCTAAAATGCCTATAATACAACACATCTCAACAAGGGGCCTCAGGATACTTCCAAGGGGGAATCAAAGTTCTTTAAAATAAGACAAAGTATGCACTGAAATATTTTTTTAATTAATTTTTTTGCCATTATTCAGTAGTTTAAAAAGTCTATTAATAAGCATTGTAATAAAAAGGTGAACTCTATGGAAAGGTCAGGTAAATTATTAAAATCATAACACTCACATTTATAATGAATATACATTTTTCTAGTTATACAAAGCTTTATAATATTTGATCAGGTAGAAATTATGAGAAAAAAATATTTTTAAACATTCTTATCCCAAATCCTCATCCAGTAAATCACAAACAGTGCTATAACAGGTTACTTAATTGTAGTTTCCAGTAAAAACAAACAAACAAAAAAACAGTTCAATGGCTTTTTTTTGTAGACTTTTTGTTTGTGTCAATACAGATATTACCCCTCAGAAATAAACCTACCATGAGAAATATTCACTGCAGTACAAAGTGTGACAACTAGCCCCGGTCTTCCCTGCATATTATTGTGTTCAGCTGTCTGGCAACAGGTGTGGGCAAGAAAATCCAACTTCCATGATTTCGAGCAGAGGATCAGTGGGGATGATGGGATCTCCTATCCTAGGGATCTCTTTGTTTTGCCCACTGATCTGTTTGGATTTTGGATGCTGTTTCTCTCAGTTGGAAACAGATGTAATTATCTCCAATTAATGCATGTTTGTAAAGGTCACCAGGGTCTTGGTATGTAAACATCCCTGCATGATGGACATCTAAGACAACCTGACAGTGTGTGCAAGGACAAGAGCAATCACAGCTAAGAATCTGTGTTTAGATCGGTGTATTTGTAAGGTTCAAATCAGTTGGACTGTGAAAGCCTTCAAAGACCATCTGTAAAGTTCCTTTGGCATCGAGACTATATCCTGTGAAGAATTGAAAGTAAACCAAGTCAAAAATGAGCCGTAAAAAGCGAATTATACACCAAAAAAGTCAGTGAAAGGTTGTATTCATTAGAGACTATATGGTTTTTCTTTTTACTGGGAACATGTGGACTCGGAGCCCCACATGTCAGAAGTGCCTTCGGGGATGCAATATTCATGCCTGACATGGGTATGGTCAATCCCTTTAAGGTTTACTTCTTTTGCTTTTTTTAAAGGAGGAGGACAAAATAAAAATGTCTTGAAGGCATGCAAGCTGTCATAACCATCCCTCCCCCCACGCTAGCACCGCAAAGACCACCCAGACCGCAGAGCGACCTGTCAATCATCAAACATATGCGTTCACTTTTATAGACTAAGCAGTAATACTTTCTCAAATTAACACTAAAGATTCCACATTTCTGATGTGAAGGTTTACCAAGAGATATAAACACATCAGCTCGCCTAAAATGTTTAATTTTTTTCAAAATTCATTCACCGCCGCACAAAAAAACAAGTCAAGGACCGCTGCCACCATCCTATACGAGAGCGTTCAAGGTTCCACACGCTTCTCTTCCATCTGTCAGCACGACGGGATTGAGACGTAGATCTCGCTCTAATCTTTTGGCCAGTGATCACACCTCCGCCAGTCCCACATCACAGGACCCCCTCCACCATCGTCTCCCATCTGAGAGCCAAGCGGCCAGCCAGAGAGCCCCGGGGTTTGGTGTAATCCTGCACTAATAACATCTCAGCAGCTTCAGCACACACTAAGAGGCCCAGATCCGTCCCAACACCCACGTACAACAAAGGCAGACGCACTGACTGCTTCATATTAGCGTTTAATTAAGTTAAAGAGCAGCCCCCGCGCTCTCGTTCCCTCTCCGCATGCGGAGCAACAGCCCATTCCGATGGGCTTCCATCACCGCCGGGCCTCCTGCAGCCTCTGGCCAAGGTTGATCTCCCACTCATTTGATTAATTCAATAAAACCATTAAGACTGACCCCCATCTGAAGTTCTGCACAAACAAGCATACACGCACACACACATACAGACGAAAGATCTCTGCTTAGCACCTTCATACGCTACAGATAACCTGTTTAGCACGGGCTAAACAGAGCCAGGTCTGATCTCCAGAGATCTTCTCCAAAAGAGCGAAGCGTAATCCCATATTAGTTGAGAAAAAAAATTTTTTCGACGGAAGTGAGAGAAGTCTGAAAAAGCTTGTTTTAGGTGTCTTGAGTTTCATTTTATCTGGTCAATATGCCACAGGGCTATAAATCGCTCAAAGCAATAAAATATCTAGTGCGCTTCAATTACATCATCATGGTGATTTTTTTTGTCCCGTGCCATTATTACAATGCCCCACAAAACAGAAAACGGTTTAAATCTATCCTTGCACATTTTACATTATGGAGTGTTTATTTATTGTGGCACCTCGTGTTTAATTTCAAACGCATTTCGAATCTCATTATTACACCACCATACAGTGTAATATTTATACAATGAGATCCTTCTTTCCACACTGAAGAGGAAGGGGGATTTAACAGCCCCTTTCTTATGGAGCTTCATGCTCATAGGGATGTAAGATCACACTTCACTGAAGTCCTAGAGGGGAAGTGTGGCTTTGTTTCCCTCGAGTCCATTACACAGTGCCGGAATGGAATTTATACAGCCGTTAGTTCCGGTCCTCCATGCTGATTGGCCAAGCAGCATTCTGTTGAAAAGCACCACAACTGTGCTCAACATAGATGATTATAAGAAATGATTCTTGAGCAGAAAATCATCATATTAGAATCATCATGTGACACTGAAAACTGGAGTAATGGCTGCTGAAAATTCAACTTTGCCAAGACAGGAATAAATTAAATTTTAAAATATATTCAAATAGAAAACAGTCCATTTAAATTGTAATATTTTACAATATTACTGGTTTTACTATTTTTTAAACAAATAAATGCAGCCCTTGTTTTCATTTGATTTTCCTATACTTGACATAACAAATTATGAATATATATATATATATATATATATATATAAATTACCATACAGGACAGCATTTTCATTAAGTGTGGACCGCTTCATTACTGTGACAGAGCCTTCCTCCCTCCTTATTTCGCTCAGTCTGCTGTACTCCCGATAGGCCCAGATCTTCTTCCCATATTTCAACATCTCAGTAAATCTAAGCAGCTTTGGTCTAGGGTGAGCACGCATTAAAGGTCTTCTGTAACCCTAGTCCTTGCCTGACATTTGGGCTTCAGTAAGGCACACTAACTCCCCAGACTGTTACTATAGTGTTCCAAGGGGTGTGTGTTACACTGCAGGTGTTTATATGTCATTTGTTTTAGCCATGACTGAAACGATGTCTGCTGGGCCACCATATATGGACGTTGTTAATTTTGCATCATCATACACAGTAAAACTCTTCACCAAAAACGTATCATTCAGAGGTCTCGAGGATTAGCTGTTGTTATGATGATGTTGGCGCTGTACTCTGTGTGTTCTCTGGCAGTCTTGTGCAGTGTTTGTGGTAACTGTGATGTACTGGGGGACATGCTCGCCTCTCATTCTGACTATAGGTCTCACTGGACCCCTAAATTGCAAGACTACCCTTGTAACCTGATTCCCAACACACATGTTCAGCCTAAAGCCTGTAAAACACAAATATTAAGCACCTGATAATTTGATGGGAGGCAACAGAAAAGTGCAAAGTTGAACTGTACCTTTAGTCTATGCCCTAATTTATATACTGAACCAACTTCATAAGGCTGTGAAGCTACTGTAAGAGGTTTACGGGTAGATGTTTTACATGCGGGAATTTGGCCTCAATTGTATGTTCTTTGTCAGATTCTTTGACTGGGTAAAATAGTATTTTTACATTCAAAAATAAAGAACACACAATGAACACGCTAATGCATATTCAAATGCCATTACAAAATATTTAACTAACGGACATGTTAGTGGCAGGAGAAGTGTTATTATTAAATAATTTTTGTTAATTGAAATAAATTTGAAATAAAATCTAAATATTGGATGAAAATCTAAAAAAAAACAAAAAAAAAACTGATTTTGTTGTCAGTTTAAGTTAAAATTACTAAAACGGAAATTTAAAAAATAAATTAAAGCTAAATTAAACAAACTACAAGTGATAAAATGACAAACAATTTAATAGTATATAAATAAGCCTAACATAACATAGGACATTTTTATAATTTTATGAATGACAGTAACCTGCTGAGCTGGTCACTGTAAGAAAAAAACATGTCCTAGCAAAAAAAATTACCAGTAACAGATATTTCCTTTCATAATTGAAAATACAGGTAAAACATCTGTGAGAAATGAATATGGAAAATCATATTAAGACAGACTTTTCTTAAAGTATAAAGTTTTGCACGCACGGCACACATACCACGTGGGCCTGGTAATTTGCAGATTTATATTAGCAATGCACCTTTTCCAGTCCAATGTTTACAGTCAGAGTGAGAGAATGTAAGCCAATAATGATTACTTTCAGTCTATAGGTGTATTCAGCCAGATTGTGATTGTCGCCATTACTTTAGCCAGTAGATGGGCTCTCAGCAGGATTGAGAGGTTTCTGTTCACTGGAGCTCTTACTGACCTTCTATGATGGCTACATGTCACCAATGAAGCCTGTGTATTAATGCATGTGTGGATATACAGGACATGTATATGGACCGGAAAGGAAAGGAGTAGAGGAGTCGAGAAACAGGAGGAGAACAGGAGCAAGGCTGAGCTGAGTGAGGAGGTGAGGAGAGGGCCATAAATTCATCAGAAGTTTGAGCTGGGAGGGGTGTGGATGCAAAGGAAGAAAGACCTTTAGAAATTTGCTGACAAGATTAATATGCAGTTGATGGGAAGGTTTTCACGACAGGGTGCCAACAAATAAACACAATTCAGGGATGCCAGCTCTCCCGTGGTGTGGCTCCGCTGAATGAACTCCGCCATTTCCAGGATTCCATGGGGGTGATCCAGTGTCAGGTGGTCCCAGCCGCTCTCACTCTGCCTCCAGGGACAGAAAAGTTATTTCATTCTCTGACAAACCAGAATATTGAAGTATGATAAGGTTCACAAGGACAGCTGGAAACTAATCTCACATCCATGCCAACTATAAAGAGAAACACCAAAGGAACTGAGTCCAGTCATACGATACTAGTGAGAAAAGATCTAGTCTAGATATCAAGATCATGCTATTATTGTATTTTCATCTCTTTCATTCTATTCTTAACTTAATATGTCCCACTAAAACTACTTTATACCAATGATTGAACTTAGTAAACTTCTAATTGGGTCAATGACATGACACTATTTTTTTTTTGGTTGTTGTTGTCTACTTATTAACATATTTAAAAATATGTGACAAATGCAAGTCATATTATACATTACTGTATATACATGTTTGTACTTTCTGAAATACCATTTTAGCATTTTTGGGGGTGCATACAGTCAAAAAATCCTGTTATCATAATGAAAAAAAGCCTCAATAAAAGGATGAATTTCTTGAAAAAAAAAAAACTCAGTTTGACATAATGACGTAATTACTATTTCTTACAAAAATGTTTCTCAGCTTATTAATATATAAAAAACATTATCTGCCAAATCAAAGTCATGCATGTAGTCCAAACAACGTAGAAAAAAAGATTTTTTTTACTTTTACTTATAATTTTTTGTTTACTTTTTCTACTTTTTACTTGACGCTTACACCACATGACATTTTTAGTCATTACATATAAACTTTTCTTGACAATTATATAAAGGTTTTCAAATCCATATGAAACCACAAAAACTACATAACCTTTTTAAAAAAAAATAATAATGGACACTCATATATGCCGTTAACCCAATTAATTTAGCAAAATGTAAAACAGTGGCAAACAAACAACTATATCTCGAATTGCTGATAAACTTATTTGCAAGTGCAAAACCCTTTCAGCCGGTATTAGCATGCAACGTACAGATTCCAGTGTCATGTTTATTAGCTGTTAGGCAAAGTCTCGCTGATGACTTGTCCAGATCAGAGATGCTAAGACTAAGATGCCATGGCCAAGATCACACTTGAGCCAATTTTACTGCCAGAAGTCTCCAGCAGGCTGCTGTTCGGTCACGTTTTGGATCAGAGGTGAGCCATTTTTATGACCTGGTAGCCAGGACCAAGGCTTAACCAAGTCACTGAGCTTGATCTCTAAATACGTTTTAAAACCTCCATCCATTTCAGGACAATGATGACTTCACATAATCACTGAACCCACAGCTGATGACAATGGATTTGAAGCACTGGTTTTTCTCAAACCACAAGGGGGCCTTTAATCATACTCTATATCTTCTATTGGATAGAGGCCTGAATCAGTTAAAACATGTCATGCCATTTGAGGGATGGGAACAGCAGCAAGGCACCATGGTTAAAACATATTCTAATGATGACTTGAATTCTAGAAGCCCAGCTGTACATCTTGTACCACGCTATTCAGATGTTTAGCCTCTCCGCCAGCTTGTTATTGAACCAGTGCAGTGTAGTCTTACCTCCAAGAGGAACGACATGGCGAAAATGTTAATGGTGCAATGCACGACAGTACGGTTTGTCCCGGAAACATATACATGGTGACTACCCACATATGTTCAACTTCACTCATCTGCACATGCAAAGTCGCTCAAACACTCACTCAGCATGCAAGGCCCCCAAATGCCTGTGCAAAGCACCTGATTTATGTGGCAGCTTGTATCGGGACAGAACCACAGGGCTTTAAAAGCTGGAGATGATTTCTGAGGGAAGACGTGAGATGAAGGAGACTTGAGCGCTGAGGTGCCAACAGACGAGTGATGGACAGTGTGACAGAGTGACCTGTCCCTGTTGGTTAGCGCAGCGCGCGCGCGCGCGCACACACACCCACCCACCCCATCTTACCTCATCCTCCGTTCTCTGCTGGGGCGGTGTGGGTGCACACGCAACGCCATTAGTACGTTGGTCTTCATACACGCAAACATATCCACTCCATTTCCATCCCCATCAGTATCCATGCTGCGCATAACAACACGCATACATACCTGAGTTGTCTTTTGTTTCTATGTTCCTATGTTTTGTCATGTTATCGTGTTAATACATACCTGTGTTCAGTGTTTGTCAGCGTCTGTGTTGCCGGTCTTTCGCGTTGCTTTTCCTCCATCGGCCGGCCAAACCCGAGCGCCACCCAGCGGCCTGGATAAATAGTGCCAGGTCCGCTGTGTGTGGCCGCTTCGGCGCGAAGCAACCGGAAGTCGGCTCGTCCATTGTCTGGTTAATAAGGGGGGTGGGATAATAGAAATGTGGCGTTATTATTATGTGTTTATTATTATTTATGTCTACATTTGTATTTGTAGTTTTTGTCTGGTTTTGCTTCTATAAATATTTCGTTATTTTATGTGTGTATATATATTTATGTGGGTTTGTGAAAGTGTATATACACTCACCTGAATACTTACCCATCCATATTTGTAATGGGTTTTAACAAAAGGGGCAGGACTTGGACTATAAAAAGGAGCCCCAAAGGGATATTTGATGTCTTCTCAATAGAAAAGACTCAAACAGTCTTTTTTACCAGGAAAAGAATTCAGGAAGATAGGAGGTTAAGGATGTATGGCAGAGAGATAGCGAGGGTAGGATCCTTTAAATTCTTAGGCGTGATATTTGACTTGAGGTTGACATTTGCAGAACAAATAAAGAAAATTGAGGACAAGTGTAAAAAGGTAATTAATGTGATGAGATGTTTGACAGGAAGAGAGTGGGGAGCCAGTCGTTCATCTCTTAAAAGGATTTATGTGCCCTTTCTTTCTTTTGTATAGTTTTTTTTGTTTGTTTTGTTATTTGATTTTTCTTTGTTACTTTTGTATATAGCTTTTGGTCGTTTGTCTACGGGAACTGTTGGGGGGATTATTATTCTTTTTTTGGGGCAAACCCAGTTTCGCCTGACAGCGGGCCTGCGAAGACCCGTTGTCTCACAGACAGACATGCTAGGGTTTAGAAAGATCCAACAAGTGGAGAGCTCATCACTTTCTCCTACTGCCTCAGCTCATGTCCCCATGAGCACATCCAATCCCTTCATCTATATTTAACCCAAGGTCTTGAGGACTGTGCGAGCCTGGCTTGTCAGACCTGTCACCGTGCTTCACCAATACTTCTCATGAGCTGCTGGCTTCACATATTCTCACTCTTTCTAGACTTTACGATAACTATATCCCAGTAAGAAATTTGTCAACAGGCAGACCTACAAATTTTCAAGTACCATTTTTATTGTGGTTATTTATGGAAGCTGAAATCTGTCAGAGAGTAAAAGAATAAAAAGGTAATTATGAGATAAAGAGATATATAGCAACACTGTGAGATAAAGCGAGATATAAAGATTGAGAGACATTATTTTTAAACATGGATGTAAGCTATTTCCTGTGAATGTTCAAGACTTCAGATTCATGATCTGTAATAGCCTAAATACTTAATATAACAAAAGGATAACAGGAAAAAAACTTGCTTACAGTTTTGATTACAATAATAAATAAAAATAATATAATAACAAATAGTGTAAGATGGGGTGAGAGCCACCACCCTAACGGCTATGCTCCTCTTCATTTTGTCATTTCTTCTGAATATCAACATTTGCAAACTAAATTGTCAAATCTTTAAATAAAATAGCTGATTTAGTATCTTATTTTGACGACACTTTGCCCGTTCCTTTAATTAGCCTATTTTGGGCTACATTTTGTGGTATAACGACTAAATTAGGAAATGTCTATTTCATTAGCTGATGTATCTGCATGTTAAATATCTAAATATGTCACAATTTAAAAGTATATATTGTTCTTAGGAGGGCATTTTCACCCATCTTACCCATTTGCGATATTAAGCAGCACAACAGACTGTTTTGTACATCTAAAATAAGCCCCAAAAAATTGCCGCGCACATTCTTACCTTAAAAATAAAGTAGGCTTATGTAAGATGTGAAATTGCGATTTGAAGGATACGCAAACAGGACTCCAGCAACATAAATCCCGTTTACCTGAGTTGTGAATGCGAATTCAGCCTGAATTGAACGTGACGAGAAAAAAACAATCCGTGTGCGTCTTTTTTATCGAGTCGTTTTGTTCTTGCGAGCTACAAGCACAAACAAACTTCCGGCGCGAACTGTGGATTCAGAATTCTGTGGAATTCGGGGTTGCCTGTAACCTCTAGATCCTTCGGGAAAAAAAAGGTAGACCATGCATCTCAAACAAACTCTGGCCAATATGTCTTTCTGTTGCAGTGAGCATAAGCCCCCATTATAACTCAAAATAAAAAATGAGATCTCCCTAAATCTCCATATGGGGCTTTAAACTGAAGGCCACAAAGCTTCTTTGTTGAGTAGCAAAATTAACACTCTCCTTCACTCCTCAGGGTCTCTCACTGACATCAGCATTCACACATATTCACACTTAGCAAACGGACCCATTGTTGCATTATCACATTGTGTGAAGTTTAAGGGGTCAAAGCAGAAAGCCATTCTCCTGAATCAGGACTTGTGTTAACATGGTGCACTATAGAATTCAAGCACTGGACAGTCATGCTCACAGCAAATCCAAATGCACACTTATAAAAATATGTCCACAAGTGAATTCTAAAAGTAATGTGTATTTGGGTGGCAGGCAGAAAATAATGTTCAGAGTTGGTTCCAAGGTCACTGGCCCTGCTCCCCTTCCCTTGGCAGAAAGGATTGTAATAGCTGTGCTGACAGACGTGTCTGACCAGCTGGGATCGTCCGCACTAACATGTTAACTCTTTAAGACCAGAGGACTTCTATTGCATACACCAGTCAAAACCTCATGGGTACACTTTCAAGGGTACAATGTTTGTCATATCATTTTTATGCTACTCTTTTTTTGGTGCTTTTTTTTCTGTTCTTAACCATTTTCTGCAACAATATCCGCATTGCATATCTTCATCCATTGTTGTTATGTTACACTGCAAAATATCATCTTATTAATGAGCATTTTGTCCTGTTTGTCATTGACAATATCTAAACGTTCTTAAAACAATCTACAGTGCACTACCATTCACAAGTTTAGAGTCGTTAAGATGTTTTATTGCCCACCAAAGCTGCACTTAAACAATAGAAAATGTTACTAAAATTTAAAATAGCTGTTTAAAATAACTGTTTTCAACATTTATATTAAAATATTATAAATGTTGACAACAGTTGTAAAACAGGATTCATTTATTTTTTTCATTTATTTAAAACGGAAATATTTTGTAACATCTGTTGAATGCATCCCTGAATAATTATAATGAAATTAATTTTTTTATAAATAAATAAATAATCTTACTGACCCCAAACTTTTGAATAGTAGTGTAAATGTACTGTGGGTACTTACTAAGAATGTTTTTGTGTATTGATAATTTATGAAATGTTGTATTAATTTCCAGAGTCAATTAAACATAATTGTTTGTCTTGTAAGAGCATTAGATGTTCTGCATTATACCTCCTGAAACTAGTTTTTCTTTTCTTGTCAATATATAAATTACAAAAATCTATTTGTGTATGTATGAGAAATAATTCAGCAACAAACAAATATCATTAAAACTATATGGCTGGTGGGTGAAAAAATAAAGAAGCATTCAAATCCAAACAATTTCTTCCCTTGGGAAGTCTTAGTGCAAACCATCAGATCCTGTGACACAAAGCGAAGAGAATGTGAGTTTAAATATGAGAGAAACAAACTGAGTCATGTGAGAGACGGCCTTTTATCGAGGTCCTACTCTGGTCCCGGCTGAGGCGGCTGATCTGAGAACAGCTGGAGAAACACAGGTCACATGGGACTGGGCTTTCACTCCTAACAGCTGGGAAAACAAACCACCTCAGGACTCAGTCCATAACCATACATACACACACCCCCATAATGCATGCACACACATTAAACCTCTGCTTTAAACCAACAACATCAAACATTGCCCTTTAACCATCATCACATTTTCCTAAGAAACTTTACTGCACATGCACAAAGCAGCAACAGATTAAACAGCAAACACTAAAAAAGTTTCTTGTGCTCATTCATACACACATTTTTCATACACACAGTTGTCAGTGGTTTCATGGTCTGAAAAGTACAACAGTGGCACATGCAGTACAAGAACTAGAGACACTTCCACAAGGCTTTTATTTATGTCTGTTTAATACACATCCGGAATCCTTTAGAGAGTTATTAATACAAAATGCTCTTTGCATGAGACTCTATAAACAGAGTCAGATCACTTCTGGAACAGATGTATAAAAGGAACATTTTGGATTTATAAAAACAGATCTAAGTCTTTCATGTCATAATTACACACTAAATCATTAAATATGTTGATGTGCCAATACAACATTGCTGAGTATTTGTCTAATTTTCTCTCTTGACCACAGGACAGTTTTATAAGTTAAGGAAAGAAATGTCTAGGATTAAATTGGTTATTAAATGAAATACTGTTTACATATGAATATAATTGTGTTTTCAGGAGGTGACTTCTGTTGCCTGCTTTGGAAAGGAATATAACTAAATTTGATCACTTTATTTTATTCTGTTACAACAAAAGTTAACTGTTAACTGTTGTCAACCAACAAATAATTTATTTTATTTTGATCAAATAAATGAAGTGTGTGATTTTTGGCTTAAGAAAAACTCAAAGATTGGCTTAAAAGTACAATGACGCACTAGCCATAATAAATAATAACCATGAAGTTCATGACAGAGTGACCTGTGGGATTGTGTTTTCACACATTGTGCAGGTTTTATTTTCTCTCCTCTGTCTTCTGCAGTTCATCTTTTGATCCTCTTTATCCATCTGTCCGCCTGTCCACACATCAGTGTGTGTGCGTTATTGCCCAGGCTGCTTTCTCTTTCGGTGGACGAAGAGAAAACTGAGCACTTGCTGTCTCTCTCTCTTCATTCCCTTTTCTTCTAACTGTAAACTGCTGAATCTTTTCTACTGAACACTTACTCTGTCACTGCCATTTCTGTAGTTTGTATGCAGACAGAGGCCCATCAGAACCAATACAGAGATTATTTAAAGAAATAGTTCACCCAAAAATGAAAAGTTCTTAAAAAAATGTACTCCCCCTTATGCCAGATGCATTACATCACTTTCTCACCACTGGATACTATGGATACTAACTATAATCCACATAACTCTTTTTTAGTCCATTATTTAACATTTTATCAAGTGAAAGCTGCATGTTGGTAAGAACCAAACCCAACGTTAATTTTATTTTTTTTTTTCAAATTTTCATTATACTAAAATATATTTGAACTTATTTCACAATATTATTGTTTTACTGTATTTTTACCTTTGTAAGCATAGGAGACTTAAAAAAAACAACATTTAAATTTGTGTTGTAAATGTATTATTATTATATTGTTCTTCAAGGTACACTTGTTAATAAAATTTCCATGCCAAAACATTTTGACCTTCTTTCTTAAATAATAAAAGACAATGCGATTCCCCATTATGACGTCCTTAATGGATAATAAAATAAAATAATACAAATGTTTTATCACAAGTAGGGATGTTACGGTATGAACATTTCTTATGATTATAGTAACCAAAATTATCACGATTATTAGTATTATCATGGTATTGTTAAAATGTGCTGGAAATGTTCAAAAAGTACTGGCACAGTAAGTTTTATATTTAAAATCAACAAACAACAATTACAATGACTTTTTGTTTGCATGAACATTAAAATCATAACATTACCAATGATGTCCGGATTTTAAATGACAACATGACTGACAACAGTTTATCTAATAGCATGTTCAAAATGTTCAAATAAAGCTTTGAAAAAGCTTCATAAAAAGGGAAACCTCACATTTCAGCCTTTAAATAAAAAATTATAATTGATTAATAAATGATTATATGTATTTTATCTGCTCCATAAATAATTCTAACTTATCCGAATTGTTTAAATGTGTAAAGAATCCAACCAAGCTTGTTTTTCATCAACCGGTCAAAATTTACAGCAGGGCATGCAAATTGGGTCCGTTTTTTGGCCAGACAAAAACTGCACACAGGCTGAATGTAAATGTAACTTTCTGTAAATCCACTCTCTGACACTAGGTGGCGCTTCTAGAACAGCAGAATTACAGCTGTTTCATGTAACCTCCGTGGACAAAGCAGCACTGAGATTAAGAACACTACTTTATTAGGTATTACATGGAGCGAAGATGAAAACAAAATGCCATCAAATCTTCTCTAAAGACAGTCAGAACCTTCAGATGTAGATTCATATAATTAATTAATTCATATATTCATTTGTATAATTCCCTTGGCACTCTTTTTTTTTGTTACTGAAAACTGTGCTTTATGCTGGACAGTATATTTATCTATCCTCAGTTCGCGGTAATCGAATCCGGTTATAATGATAATTAAAATATGAAACGGTAATACTAACCGTGGGGAATTTTATCATGATTTATCATCAAACCGGTAATCGTTACATCCCTAATCACAAGGATGAGAGAGGTTGAGGGGTTGGATACTCATCCATCATCTTTCTGCAGCAGCAATCATTAACGTGTAACGACATTGTTCACAGCTTATCAGAAAGTTTGTCTTACACCCATGGATGTCTGCAGGAACAGGAGCCTGACAGGCCGACAAAGACAGATGAAATCTAAATGTCAGCAGGGCACTGCCGTCCAGGGTGGCAGTGCAGGGGACATGAGGCTAAATATAGTGAAGGTGGACTGCAAGTAGGAGGGGGTGATGGCAAGGGTGACAATGTTCAAAATCACAGTGCATAGTTGACACTAAAAGAGCCCCATGTCTCAGATTAGAGGAGATCACACTAAGCATCATCATTCTGCTCAAAAAGGGAAACTAAAGAATTGTCAGCAGCATTGTGTGTCAATTTGTAGCTCAGAATGATTTGATACGTAACCTTACCCATTCAATCCAAACACTAGTAGCCAACACTTGCTGTCTCCCCACCCACTTTTCATCAGCAGCTTGCATGCCAAAGTCTGTTCAGATCATGCATATTAATTGATTCATTCAGACTGTTAAATAGTATGTTCTATATAGTGTGAATTTAGTCTAGACACACTACACCTGCCATGTTGTCTTTGTCATGTGAACTACCAGCATCAGTTCCATTTCTTTACAACTGTCATCTACAAATCCTTGGCATAATCCTGGGATAGAAAAGTGTCAATTAGAGGCTCACTTCAGATTCTCACCAGAAGTAGTAGGTCTTTTCGCATAGCCTACTTTTTTATGAATACTGTTAATTCAGACATGTTGCTCTTTTACATACTGTTTTCCAAGTATGCAATTTTGGATGCAGCCACTGTCTTTATAGGCCAATTCACAGCAACAGACGCTTTGTCAGGTTTTGTAGGATCAGTGTTACTGCTGTTCGTGTTTGTCCGCGTTTGTTGGTGCAGTGTGAATTGGCCTTATGAGTGAGTCATGAAATCATTCAGTCAGCCGATTCATTCAAAACACTGAGTGAGTCATTGAATTGGTCACTAAACCAATTTGTTCAAAAACAAGAATTCAGTAATAATTTACTAAAAAAACTCTACTAGTGTGTTGCTCTGCGATTTGCAACAGTTGATTTTACTTCAATTGAGTTTACATTTGAAACTTTTTTCTTTGGCTGAGCAAAACTAGACCTTAGCAATAAATGGGAATTTTTTAAAATGTAAGTTACTCAAAATTTATATATTAAATGTATTGATTTAGTGTATGTATATGTATTGAATTATTGAATTTCATTCTGAATCACAGCTGAGCTGATATTCGGAACAACACTTTTGCTTGTGTGATCTTGCTTAATGTTGGATTACTTCCTCTTCATTTGTAAGTAATCTAAGAACATTCCAAAGCCTTCAGTGGCAAAAGCACACAGCTTTCATCAGCTTTAAATGATTTACATGCTTTCTGTCAGTCTCAGTCTCCAAATACATCCTGAAGTGAGCCCATGTTTCAGAGGTCATATGTCAAAAGAGTAAACCCATTACATGAAACATTAAGGACTTTTCCTCTAATTAGGATCTATTTACAAATGACTAAAATTGCACATATGCGCAGTAGATTGTAGTTTAATGGTAATATGTTATAGTCATTCACAACAACAACTCCTCAGAGGCACTTTCTCCTATCTAGGCCTAGGGAAATTTCTCAAGTCAAAACACATTCAAACCATTAGATTTGTATGACAAATAAGCACTTAACCTCTGTCTCGAGTAATATATGACATTCTTGAAATGCATAATGAATTAATAGTATGTTTTCAAAACATTCTGTCTGTCTGGTCATGCACGTGTGTGTAGAACGGACTTTAGTAGGCTTCTCCTGCTGGCCAGATGTGCTGGTGACAGACGCCTTCACCCCTGGACATAAGCGTGGGCACTAAAGGCTTGTTGAGTGATATGAATCCTGACAGGAACCTGGCTGTCATGAACACAAAATTTTACCCTCCTCTGCAAATGTTTGAACACATGTAGGACATGCCATAATCATTGAATCTACTTAAGAAAAGCGAGTAAACATAACTGATTTTTACAGATTTGTTGAATTTACTTAATTACACTGTGAGCAACTCATGTAACCCAAAGCGTTGACTTTCCCCACTGCTGCTGTAACGCTGCCTATACAGAAGACAGAAAGAGAGACACTGATGGATTTACCAGAGTCCAGTGTGTTTGGTATCACATCCATTGCAATACATGCAGTATCACATTTTAAAAAGAGAATACGCAGAGGAATAATTTATTTCACATTGTTGACCTACCTCAGTTGACTGCCAGTCAAATCAATTTAACTCAACAGGTGAAAGTGTGAAAAATCACACAAGGCCACAATTGCAGACATGTGGCCTCCTTTCAGGGTTTAATAATATTCAAACACCAAGAGGACACTACTCTGGGGCGCGAGTGGTGAGCGGCCCGTGTGCTTTCTGCAAAGGCCACTGGGATATTTACAGCGTTTGGACATGTGAAGGTCACAGGCATAAAGCAGGATGATGGCTTTCACAAATGGCAATTGACTTAAGAGCCCCCCACCGGATCCCCGAGTGTTCATTGGATGCCGACAGGCCAGGCCTTCATACCTG
Organism: Sinocyclocheilus anshuiensis; assembly: GCF_001515605.1. NCBI lineage: Eukaryota > Metazoa > Chordata > Actinopteri > Cypriniformes > Cyprinidae > Sinocyclocheilus > Sinocyclocheilus anshuiensis. The sequence continues at coordinate 742,710 of NW_015554074.1, forward strand.
TGACTGGGGCTCAATACATCAGTGAGAAGCCTGCAGTAAATCGGAGACCTAAAATGGATCCGCTGACATCGCTGTACAATAATTAAACTATTGAGAGGGCTGTGGGGGTAAGGAGGACTGGGGTGCAGACAGTTCCTTGATGTAGGAAAAATGGGGCGGAAACTCATTCTGAGAGCAGGGGACTGAGAGCTGTAAAGGGACGTCTGGGGCCCAGAAGTTGTGTCCAGTGAATATTTCAACTTGAAAAGTTTTTTCCTCCTTAATTTTCTGTCTGGCAGCCCTTTCCCTTTCATATAATTTAAGGGCTGTTCCTAAGGAACCCTGGGCACGAGTATGAATCGGCCCCCAAGTCCTGACTTTTATATTACTGTAGAAATACATGGAGTCGCCACAAGAAATGCTGTTCACTGCTGAATTAGTCTGCTATCATTTATTTTAAGTGCAGAAATGCCTATTGTATTTCAAATATTTATTCCTTTAATGCAGTTGCCAAATAAGAGTTCGAGTTATAGCTCTGTGCTGTAATTGTGACCAAGTCAGCAGCCTAAAGTTCTTCATTTTACAGTGCTAAAACAAAGTTACCCTCAGACACACTGCTTAAAGGGATAGTTCACCCAAAAATGAAAATTCTTTCATCGTTACTCATCTTCAAGTTGTTCCAAACCTGTGTGAGTTTCTTTCTTCTGCTGAACACAAAAGAAGATATTTCGAAAAATGTTGGTAACCAAATAGTTGCCGGTAACTGGCAACTGTTTGCTTACCTGATTAAAAAAAAAAACATTTAAGTTATGAATAGCAGTTTTAAAGATGCTTCCTCAACATTGTTTTAGCCCTAATACCTTTACCTGAACTGACATTTACATAATAACAATAATACAGTGATTTGATTGCACTAAATTTAGGTAGATAGCCAAGACATTGCCAAGCTACGAAACATGTTACCTGTTTCTGATGCAGAAAAGCTAGTTCATGCATTCATGACCTCTAGTCTGGACTATTGTAATGCACTGCTAGGTTGTTGTCCTGCATCTTCAATAAACAAGCTACAGGTAGTCCAAAATGCAGCGGCTAGAGTCCTTACCAGGTCAAGAAAATATGATCATATTACCCCAATGTAAAAAGCGCTATACAAATAAACTTGAATTGAATTAAATTGAATAGATAGTTAAACTACGATCAATGGACATGTAATAGATATACAAAATAAAATTTAGGCAATAATTGGCTTGTGAGGCAATGCATAATCAATGCATAACATTTATATAATCAAATGAACACTTGTATGCAGCATAGTCAAGTCATCACAAAAAAACTAAAGAACCACAACCTACAGACATTATAATTTATACTTTCCTTAAATACCTTTTCTGTGGTGCAGGAATCTGTTCACAACGGAGTAAGAAATAATATAAAGTGCATTATAGGAGAGGTCGGGTATCATGCAGACAGGCCCGTGAGCAGTAGCTCTGATCATGTCCGGGTCCGTTGCTTTAACAGTGGCTAGTAATTTTTATATGCACCTGTAATAAAAATGTGATGAAATGCTGCAGCTGTAGGTCTTCTTGACATGTTAGCCTCTCCTTCCAGATCTGTCCATGGAAAAAACATAAGGATAGCAAGCCAACACAAACACACACTCTCTCTCTCTCTCTCACACACACACACACACACACAGAGAGCATGATCACGTACACACAGGAATGCACACATGTGCCAATGCTTATGCTGTAGCCTATATCCTCTAAAAATATATACATACATTCACACAATCCGCTCTGACACACACACACACACACACACAGAAGTACAGATGATTATTTTAGCATATCGGTTCCTAACTTTCCTGTGGGACTCCTGAAACAGATATCACAGGCAGAGTGTATGAGACTAGGTTGTCAGAGTCAATCTCTCAGCACTGTAGATTTACCCAAATTCTTCAGTCACATTTTATAACTGCCACCTCAAATGTTGGAGGGGCTTTAAAAAGCTTGTTAAATTACATTACAGTCAGTAATGCAGTATTTGGAGTATTTGACCTTTTACTGTCTTTAAAAATAATTTTAAATTGAAAAATTAAATAATTTTTCCCATTTAAAATGTACTTCATTTATTTAAATATAGTTCTGTCATGACAACTCTCTGAGGGATTGGCATGGTAATGTACAGTACATGACGATCTGTTTGGTGTTGGTGGAATAGATCTGCTACGATGCTGCTGTGAGCCTTTAACAAATACTGCTGCTGCACATATAACATATATGAATAACCCCCATAGCATATATGTTCACCCCGTAGCAGATCTATACAGGTGGAGCTGGGGAAGGTGAAGGGTTTCTGAAGCGTGCTGCAAATGCTACTGCAAGCACTAGCCAAGTATTTAAATGTTGAGCAATAAGCTCTTCGATAAGCCAATACAGGAGAGAACCAATCAGCTGTGCCATGTGATAATGATGTCAATTTGTCAGATTTTGTAGATTTAGACCTATTGGACTCTGCCATCTAGTTTCATGCCAGAACTTTGGATTTGAAATACATAGAAATAAAGCTATTTAAAATTTATGTAAAAATATGTAACAAAAACAGAGCACAGATGTGAAGAGTTCTAAAGGGTGACCAGATGTCATTTTTATGCATACAAAAGATAAATAATGTGGTAGATTCGATTTATAATTATATTATAATATATTATAATTACATATAATAATTATATTATAATATCTTGATTTGATTTGTTTATATATTTTATTTTATCACTGATGAGTTTTGGTTTTATTTAGTTAATTGCATTACAACCATTCAATCTTTATTTAGTCACACATTTTTTAAGAACATCATCAATAAGCACTGTAAAAACAGTTTTTTACAGCTCTTAAGTGTGCATTCATTATTTAATGTCATTTACAGTCAAACTACATAAAAACTATTCGACTTTTTATTTCATATAAGAATATAGAATATTCAACAATATATTTACCCCTGAACTAGAATGTGCCTGGTTTTCATTTAATCTGATCACCATAGATTATACTTTAATATCATCACTATATCAATAATATATATTTTAATATATCCTTAAACTCACCCTGACATCCAACAACCAACAGAATTACTTACAAGCCATTGGTGGAGCACAATATGCCACTGCCAGTCCACACGTTCACACCACAGCACCAGGGGCCCATCTGGGCTTAACATGTGATTTCTTTAACAATGTTCCAGTGGCTATCACAACATCTCGCCCAGCCTGCTTAATATTGCGGTTCTTATGACAGTGTAGCACCCCATGCGTCAAATACTCCAGTTCTTCTGACAGTGTAGCACCCCGGCCATTTAACAGGTGCTTGTTTCTCCTGCTATGACAACATCCCACCAGCACTCCATGGGCCAGTTGTCACCAGGCTGTAGATACTGTGTGGACAGAGGAGCAAATGGCTGCAGAAGTGTTTGTACATGTGTGGTTGTGTTTTTGTGCATGGATGGCTTTGGTGAATTGGCCTCAAAATATTTGCTGTAAAACAGATATTTAGCCGTATATTTTAGTCCATTAACAGCCATCATTTTGAGGCTGTGGCCATGCTGTTGGCCATATATTGTGTATGTGTCATTCTAGTTTGTGTTTGTGTGTGTGTCAGATGTCGATTTCACAGAAACAGGAGCCATGTCCAATCTTCTGGTATTCGGCTGGTCCCCCTTTCTCTGTCTGTCTACACACCATAGCTCCCGGTACTAACAATGGGGCCACTGTTACGGGACACTGCCTAACACAGGCCAGACAGCAAACATACAGCTGTGTAAAGACACACAGTCCGGCATCAGAAAGCTAATCTCCTTCAGGAATGCTAACACTGTTGAGATGACACCAGCAAATGAACCATCTGAACACCAAAACAATGAAATTAGGAATCTAAGACTTTAATTTAGTATGATTATAAATAATAATAAAATATATAACTGAAAAATGCAAAATATTTTCATTGAGAAACATTTAATTGCGTTGACCTTGGCCTTGCCAAACCACGGTCACTGAGAGCTGGCAGCAGAAAGTACGAAACCGCTCACACGCTAAACAGCTGGAGGTCTTTTGATTGAATATAACATAATGAAGAGGCCTTGAGACACTTTGGATTGTTTTGAGTTTGACACAGCATCTTAAAAACGTGGCACTCCTGGAGCGACAGCCAAAGATGTCTATGGCTACAAAGACACAACGCTTAAAAACTACCAGAAGCATTTTGGGCACTCTGACAATCATAACTGTAAAATATATGCCTGTCGACTGTAGACTAGTGAAAGGCTTATATTCAGTGATAATGAAATAAAATAATACAGTATATTTTTGTAATGCCTGCTGTATTCCAGGAGTTTTCAAACCTTTTGATGCCAGGGACCCCCAAATGTAATAACCCCTTCATAGAAAGTCTGTATTTTATATATATAAATCAGTTTGTAAAAATATAAAACATGACGTAAAATGAATGCAAATGTAAATAATAATAATAATTATTATTATGTTTGTATTGCCATTCTAGAACAGGAATCTTTTTTTATTATTATTGTATAATTTTTTTACTATTTTACTATACAGTATATATATATATATATATATATATATATATATACATTAATTATGCATTATGCAAATTAGTGCTATCAATAGAATGAAATAAACAATATTTTATTAATGTATTAAGTGCATGTGTTACTTTGAAAGCCCTAAAACCCTAAAATGCATTTTGTAAAACCTTTTTTCGTCTCTCAAATTTTTCTCTGGACCTCATTTTGAAAATGTCTGGCCTGTTCAATATTTGCAACAATAATGTTATAATGCCATATTTCAAATAAACTGAATATTCATTTGGAGACTCTTCTCAGCTAATATTGATATGTACTATTAATTTCATTTATAAGCATGTCATGTAATTGTTATTTTTATTAATCAACTGACAGCCATACTGTAGGTAAAATATATACATTAAAACCCTGCATTCACAACATACATAGTTATATTTTTTTGGTCACACTTTATTTCATTCTCGCTATTAACTACGACTTTTGCCTCAATAAACTCCTAATTTGCTGCTTATTAATAGTAAGGTAGTTGTTAAGTTTAGGTATTGGGTAGGATTAGAGATGTAGAATATGCTCATGCAGAATATGTGCTTTATAAGTACTAATAAACAGCCAATATGTTATTAACAGGCATACTAATACGCAACTAGTTAATAGTTGGTTTCACATCAGCTTCAAATACTCGTTAGCTCAGACGTTAAAACCTGCTGAGGCCAGAAGTGACACCTTAGTCCAGGGTTTAATTTCGAGCAATAGCGGGTGTTAGAGAAACACATGATGTAGCCAGTTGTTTTGGGGGCAGTTGGGCCGCGATCATAAAGGCAGGTTTTATTAGCTGTTGCTTGATTTGTTCCTGCAGACTGTGGAGTGAGCTGCTAAATCAATGCTTACAGCTGTTCTTCCCGCTCGGTCTCTCAGCTCGCACAGCAGGTGTACGGCCCACAACGGCTGTCACACACACCCGCTCACATAACAAATAATAACGGCCTCCACACACACGGACCATCCATCACCGTTATGGCCTGGCCCGAGAGACCGGTGCACACATACACACATTCAGCAAAGCACGGGGCTACACACCCTGCTGCACAAATTGTCTGAAATGGTCACAGATGCGCATTCAGCCAGGTATTTGTACATGGACACTATATTCACAAACAAACAGGTACAAACCTGTACAAACCCAACACATGCACACACTGGGACTATCTATCATGGTTATGGCTTTGCTCCACTCCATTGGTTGATGCTGGCAGAGGAAAATGTTCCATGTACTTCAATGAGCAAGTCATTCCTCTCTCAGCTCTGCTCTCCTCACTGGACTCGGTTGTGGCCTGGGACGTCTGAAAAAGAAGACTAAAACCTAATGCTAAATACATTTATGAACGTGAAAAAACCCAATGAGATTATAGCAGTGAAAAACAATTAGTCTTCCCTACTGCAAGGCTCCACATCTGGTGTGACTCAATCTGTGGTGCTGTCAGTGGGGGCTGGGGAACATGGAGAGAGGGATTCAGCAGGTGATGGTGGCCGGAATACATCAGACATCTAGAACTGAAATGGATAAAGTTTGTGAAGACAAGAAAACAGAATGTTAAAGTGGTGGTTGATCAGCTTTTTTCGAAGGCTTGATTGTGCTTATGGGGTGCAGTGTAACATGTTCATGCTTCGTTTTAAAAAAACGCAATATTTTCACATATTTTACTTTTATTCTACAGCGCTGTTTACGTTCTCGTCAAAACAGTCTGTTGACTTCCTGGTTCTATGAAGCCCCTCCCTCAGAAATACGGCTCAGGGGTGCATTTCCCAAAAGCATTGTTAGCCAACTATGGTCGCAAGTTCTGTCGTTACCAGCATGGTTCAACGATTCCGTGTTTCCCGAAACCATAGTTCAAACGAGCATTCGCAAACAGCATTGCAAACTTACGTGGTTGGAACTACAGCTCTCGACCTGTGGTTAGAACCATCATTTCTTGTTAGTAAGACATATGGGCTTAAAGGAGACATATTATGCCCCTTTTTACAATATGTAATATAAGTCTCTGGTGTCCCCAGAATGTGTCTGTGAAGTTTCAGCTCAAAATACTCCACAGATCAGTTATAATATCATTTTGAAAATGCCTATTTTGAGTGGAAGCAGAAACACGCAGTTTTTTTGGGCCTGTCTCTTTAAATGCAAATAAGCTGCTGCTTCCTGCCCCGTTTTCCAGAATAGAGCTGCGCCATTACAGCTCGGACCTGCTAAAAACATCTGTTATGGTTCTGATTATAATATTTATCACGCTGAAATCATGCGTTTTAAACCATAAGAGTTTAAACTTCTGATATACGGTTTTCTGAGAGCACACATCTGAAGCACACAGACAGAAAGCGTCTGTCACAGCATGTGAGTACTAAACTAAGTTCTCATTTACACACAAGTTTACGTTAAAAACACAAAAACAGTCAGTTATGTCTGTGAAGGTAAACAGCTGGGAAATAAATCACATGTTTATTTTAGATCTGTGTGGCAGCAGCAATATACAGTAAATAAATAATTAAATCCACTGCTCTCGTCTCCTCTGAGGCTGGGACAGTAAATAGTGTTCTGTGGCCGTCTGTGCAGCCAATGACAGAACAGTTAGCATGTTTTGCTCGAACTTTCGCCATGGCATTAGAACTAATACACCGTTGTCGCTTGCGAAATCAAATGATGGCGCCGTGGGTGTAAACTTAATTTACAGATTAAGGGGCGGTAATATTATAATGAGATCCCTTTGACACGTCACCAAGGGAGCGAAATCTGACGCGCTCGTTTTTTCAGACTCTTGCAGAAAAAGGCTTACCAAAACAAAGTTACTGGGTTAATCTTTTTCACGTTTCCTTGGTTGGTAGATGCGGTTGATGCTGGCAGAGGAAAATGTTCCATGTACTTCAATGAGCAAGTCATTCCTCTCTCAGCTCTGCTCTCCTCACTGGACTCGGTTGTGGCCTGGGACGTCTGAAAAAGAAGACTAAAACCTAATGCTAAATACATTTATGAACGTGAAAAAACCCAATGAGATTATAGCAGTGAAAAACAATTAGTCTTCCCTACTGCAAGGCTCCACATCTGGTGTGACTCAATCTGTGGTGCTGTCAGTGGGGGCTGGGGAACATGGAGAGAGGGATTCAGCAGGTGATGGTGGCCGGAATACATCAGACATCTAGAACTGAAATGGATAAAGTTTGTGAAGACAAGAAAACAGAATGTTAAAGTGGTGGTTGATCAGCTTTTTTCGAAGGCTTGATTGTGTTTATGGGGTGCAGTGTAACATGTTCATGCTTCGTTTTAAAAAAACGCAATATTTTCACATATTTTACTTTTATTCTACAGCGCTGTTTACGTTCTCGTCAAAACAGTCTGTTGACTTCCTGGTTCTATGAAGCCCCTCCCTCAGAAATACGGCTCAGGGGTGCATTTCCCAAAAGCATTGTTAGCCAACTATGGTCGCAAGTTCTGTCGTTACCAGCATGGTTCAACGATTCCGTGTTTCCCGAAACCATAGTTCAAACGAGCATTCGCAAACAGCATTGCAAACTTACGTGGTTGGAACTACAGCTCTCGACCTGTGGTTAGAACCATCATTTCTTGTTAGTAAGACATATGGGCTTAAAGGAGACATATTATGCCCCTTTTTACAATATGTAATATAAGTCTCTGGTGTCCCCAGAATGTGTCTGTGAAGTTTCAGCTCAAAATACTCCACAGATCAGTTATAATATCATTTTGAAAATGCCTATTTTGAGTGGAAGCAGAAACACGCAGTTTTTTTGGGCCTGTCTCTTTAAATGCAAATAAGCTGCTGCTTCCTGCCCCGTTTTCCAGAATAGAGCTGCGCCATTACAGCTCGGACCTGCTAAAAACATCTGCTTTGGTTCTGATTATCATGTTTATCGCGCTATCATAGCAATATACAGTAAATAAATAATTAAATCCACTGCTCTCGTCTCCTCTGAGGCTGGGACAGTAAATAGTGTTCTGTGGCCGTCTGTGCAGCCAATGACAGAACAGTTAGCATGTTTTGCTCGAACTTTCGCCATGGCATTAGAACTAATACACCGTTGTCGCTTGCGAAATCAAATGACGGCGCCGTGGGGGTAAATTTACAGATTAAGGAGCGGTAATATTATAATGAGATCCCTTTGCCACGTCACCAAGGGAGCAAAATCTGACGCGGTCCTTTTTTTTCTCAGACGCTTGCAGAAAAAGGCTTACCAAAACAAAGTTACTGGGTTAATCTTTTTCATGTTTCCTTGGCTGGTAGATGCACCAGGGACCTGATTATGGCACTTAAAACCTGGAAAAGTCAGATTTTCATGATATGTCACCTTTAAATAAACATGCTCTTGGGCACAATAGGCCAGCTAACATGCAGTACAATCTATATATTCCAATTTATCTAAATATAAATGCATTTTAATCAATGTCATTTTGTGCGTCCTCAATATGCGCCTTACGCGCATGTGCATAAATACCTAGGAACCCCAGAGTATGACATAAGAGGAAACCCGCAATGAATCAAACATCAAATAAAGCAAAATGACAGGGAACAAAAAATATTAAATTAGTCATCAGGTGCCATGCTCTATACAGCAGCATCTTAGAGATCTCTAATCAGTTAAATAGCAGAAGTTATTGCTTCACCACATGCATGTGACGTCATTAACAATGGCCCTATGTTGTTGAACTAATGTGGTTCAAATGACGGAGATGCGACCGCATTCGGGAAACAGTCGTGACTAGCTGTTCGTTTCCACGACAATGCATCATACTATGGTGGTTAATCAGCGAGTTACGTGGTTGTATGGGAAACACACTCCAGATTGGTTAGCTGGCCCAGTGTGTTGTGATTCGCTAACCGCTTAGTGCACATTGTCCGGAAACGTAACGCCCCCTTACCATTACAGGTAGTTGCATGCTCCTGGGGGCAGGGTTTATGTAAACATCGGGGTTAGTGATGTCACAAACCCGGGAAGAAGCTCGCTGTCGTCCCTACCAGCCTTTTTTGTAGTCCTTAAACAGCGATTTCTCACTTTGCATTGAACTTTGAGCGTCATAACTTTGCAGACGTTGTTTATGCTCTAACAGCAACATGCCATTCAAAAGCTTCACAGTTACACTGACTACGTTTACATGGACATCAGTAATCTAATTATTTACCTTATTCTAAATAAGCCAATATTATGATTATGGTGTTTACATGAGTTGCTTTTAGAATATTCCTTTCATGTTCCAGTTTTACATGTTACAGTACATAGTTCGATTAATGGCACACGTCATTACGTCCCCACCTCCAGAATTTCACATATAAACATATAGTTCGTCTTTGTGATGATGCCATGTACAGTTTTGGGTGTTTCATTTTTAATTTTATGAAAGCTTCAAGTGCAGTTAATTATTTGTATGTGCATACAGACGACGGCGGGTGTTAAAGCTCTTTTATTTTCTGTCAAATGATTAAGCACTGCCGTGTGTGTATCCTGTCGCAAAATGCGGCGAAAAGTCCTAGTTTACTTCGATTATGACTTTAGCCGGATTAAGGTAATCAAAAATCTCTGTTTACATGGTAGATTAATCAGAGTATTGTCTTAATCGTATTAAAATCGGAGTATTGTTGTCCATGTAAACGTACTCAATGATAACTTTGAGGTTTGACTCAAAGATATAAAACAAACTTATGTTCATGGCCCAAATCCTATTTTGGTGCTCTAAATAAAATAAATAAATATTAAATTAAATAATTTGTTATTAATTTCATTTATCATTATTTATTTTAATGTGTAGAGTTTTATCATACTGATAGAACACTGCTAATATATATAAAACACTGAACTGTTCCTTAAATATAAATAAATTATACATTTAACTACATTAAAGTTTTTACAAGATTACTTTTATTATTTATTTTATATGTAATATACATTATTATTAAAAACACTGAATAGATCATTTGTTTATTTTTAGATAGGAATTAACTATTCCTCGGTTACTCACTTTTTACATTATCTATTATTTACTACAACATTTATTGTTGAAATTAATATTTATATTGTCATACTATTTATTATCACACTCATATTACTTTGCCAACACATATAAAATACTTTCATATTTGAAGTACTTTCAGTTTTCATATTTAGTTTTTCATGTTCAGGCACACAACGCACACACGCACACACACACACACACACACACACACACTTTCTTAAATAGAAATAAATTATATATGATTTAAATGATATATGATGTATTACTCGCTATTTACATTATAAATATTTATAATTATTATCACATTCAATATCATTGACATTGTCACTGTATATTATTAATACTGTCCTTAAAATTATTTGTCTTTTTTATTTCTTTGTAATTTTTTATTACACTCAATACTATGTTTCCAATATGCTATTACACTATGCACCATTATATGTCATACCTATAAAACACTGAAAAACTGAAACAATGGTAAAGAGAGACTGGCAAAGGATGAAGGGATTTCAGTTAATCATGTTCCCCAACTGCCAGACTGGAGACATAAATCTCCATTTCTCTTGTTGGAGTCCCCCTCTATGAGATCCTTATTGTATGAAGTTCCCATGAGCTCAAGGTCATTCACAAATCAACTGAAGTTCCAAAGCACTAATGATCAATAAGGACCGACACACATGAATTACAGAGCTGCCATCTTTAAACTCCCGGCCTCTACACACTTCCCGTCCTCTACTGTGTGTGCAAATATCTGATGCATGATGCATCTACAGGTGTCTCTTTGTGGTAGAGGGATGCTGGTGAGTGCTAGACACAACTGCAGCTTCCTCAAACAGCTGGTCAACAGTTGCCCACTGTGGCACATAAAAGCAGGCCAGTGCAGGGCATTGTGGACGCATGAATATGAGAGAGGCATCATCGCTTTCTGTTTCCCATAAATCAGTGCACATACAGTGCTTAAGTTAACCCAGGCCTGCCAAAACGGTATCTGTGACAAAATATGCTTGTGGTGAGTATCGTATTCCCTTTTTCACTTTGAAAGATGATTATAAACAGCATCACACAGATAATGTGACCCATTCATGAATGAGACTGCTTTTACATGAGACTAAATGGAGGAGATCAGTATGTCACAAAAGAAAACAATCACAAGGCCTTGTATGTTTCGCTTTGCCAACATTTCCCCCCTCTCAACAGGAACACCGCCTGAATTCTGTGTGTAAAATGGGATTTTTGCCTATTAGATTCATCTATTAAAAATGTAGGCTACTAAAACCGCACTAACACATTTCATGTTTGACATTTAATTTCCTTTCTAATACAATTGCACTACAATCTACCATCAGCTGCATAACTCAGAATTTGAATAAATCTGCTAAAGTGTGGCTAAGTGCTGAAATTATACAGAAATCTGAGGAGAAAAAGAAACAATAATGTAATGAATGAAACAGCTAGGAGTTTAATTAGCTTTTAAAAGTTGTGTGTTTGTGAATAATTATATTATGATGTCGGAACATGTGAAATAAATGACTGTGTATGAACCTCATTTCACTTTCTGACAGTCGACGTCAGTATTGGACTTGCCAAGCATCATGATTTTTGCCATACTCATTGAGCACAATCTGAATGCTGGATTCTCCAGACTCTCTTAAGTGGTCTGGAGCCTTCCTGGTGCGAGGGGACTATCATCAGTAATATGTGTTCCCCAGGCTCTCGGACAGGTCTGTGACCATCAGAGTCTTCACGCAATCATTTACTGTAAGAGATCATTAGCAGCCAGCAGTGAAGAAGAATCTGAAGCCAGATATGTCAGATCACGGCGCCTTACTATTCCAAGGGGGTCTTTCTCTCTAAAACCTTCTTGTTCGGTCATTCTTTGTTCTTTTACAGGACTTTTAAGGGTGAGGTGTGTAATTTTTACCACTACAGTGTGACTTTAGAAGTATAGGTTTCCCAAAGATCTTCTATTGGTTAGAAAAACAGATAGTCAGAAATAAAAAAACCAATGGTAAAGCCAATTTTGCTATGTGAGGCTGGTCCAAGAGGTCAAAGTTCAAATATTAGAGGTCAAGTAGTCGCATCTCCTCCCAGTAATCTTCAGAAGTCTTCATTAAAGGAGTGAAGGCTTCACTTCACACCTGTCTACGATTCTCTCCATTACCTAAAGCTGGGAAAAACAAGGAGGTTACTGCCATGACCTTGAAGTCGTTTGCCTTCTCTTCCTGTATGCGATTAACTAGAGCGAAAGGAGGGTTAGAGGAGTGATCAAACGAGCAGTAACTCAGGACAGGGGAACCTATACAGAGTGTGGGGGAGAGTCAGCAGAGAGGTGGGATGCAGAGACCTGGAGGCCATCACAGTGAAGAAACATTGACAGATCACTCAGGTGCAGATGCAGGGGAGGTCTGAAGATGAGTAGCATAGTATGACAGCAAAGACAAAGCAAGACTAAACAGAATGTTGATATAGAGGAAAACAAGGTCACATAATGTGTAAAAAATGGGTGAAGGGATGATCGGTGGTGCAGTTCTGAGACACTAATGCAGATTTGTGGAAGAGAAAATCTAAGCATGCCAAACATGTATTGATGTCACCCCTGCCAACAAACTAAATAGGAAAATAAATAAATTAACAAATAAAATAAATAAATAAACAGACAAATAAATAAACATTAGCTATTAATATGTCTTAGGAGCCATATAATGTATTTTTATTAAAATAAATAAATAAATAAATGCTCCAAATTTACCAAAAATTACACTATTGTAATATGCATATATTTGTTTGTTTATTAAAGAGCAATAGCTCTGCAGTAAACAAATGTTTGCATATAACAATAGTATTTATTTATTTATTTAGAGTATGCCTATATCATTGTTGTTATTGTTAACTAAAACTAAAACTTTATAAATGCTTTGGTAATTAAAGTAAAATATAAATATTAGATTTAAATATTTCTAAAAAAACTTGGCAACTTACTGAAATAAACGGATGTACTAAAATTACAAAAACTTAAAAGGACTGGAATTAAACCTAACTAGGATTATTTAAAAAAAAAAACGAATAAAACGACAAAAACACATTAAAAATCCTAAAATTAAAATGAAAACCAAAATAAAAGCCAATTCAAAATTTAAAAAAATACTATAAGCGTAAATAAATGAAATAACAATGACATTATATACTTAAGTATGCAAATATTGCATGGACCCTAACTTACTTAACCATGTTTAAGGGCGTCCTACTCAAGTTTACACAAGTTTTCTTTGTTTTCCAAAGAAATTAATTTCTAATAATTGATAGGTGAATGCTTGGTCCACGCAGGATATGGTTGTCCAGGCTGGCTCTGGGGCCCCTGCCTCTGGTCCATATGTCAGAAGAGGAAGCTGTCTGCCTGGGCAGAGCCTGCCGTATATCTCTCTTGCACCAAGGGAGCTGCTCCCTGCCTCTCATTTCCTCAAGGGACTGCATGGTGATAAATGGAGGGAGGATACCATGCGCACACAGCAGGGGTGGTGAACAGGTCAGAAAGACACACAGAAATCTCACATAGTTACACACATGCACACATGTTGCATCAGAGCATCAAAAATGTCTTCTAGATGTTGCAATGCATTGCAACCCTTTTGATTTATTCGGTCTAGAACAGTGTCTTTACATTGTGGGCTTGCAATCACTCCCACACACACACACACACACACACACACACACAAAGTATGCTACAGATGGACCCTGTTATCCATGGGTTTCATGTTCAGAATTGAGTACCACCGTACACTGGCGAATGGATGTTTTGAGAATCGAAGCGTTACACTATGGACATGGAGTGACGGATTTCATATACAGCTTTGGGGAGCAGCGATGGACAGAACAAGGAAACAGGCGGGAAAAGGTGGGGGCCGGCTAGTTAGAAACACATTTTTTGATTGCTCTCGTGTGCAGGATTATGTACTGCTCTCATTACTCTGCAAGTGCGTTCAGTGCCGGTGTGTTTACATTGCCGGACCGAGAACGTGTGCTCAGCCGGGCGTCTGTTTACAGATGCAGTTGGACACATCCTCGACCGGCAGCCTTGAGAGGTAGTAGCCCCCTGGCCCCGGGGCATGCTAAAGATATTATATTCGTTTATGACTAAACAACAGGAGGGTGAGCGCTGCAAGAGAAGCATGCAGTCAGAAACAGATGCACCACAGGAGAGAGAGAGAGATATGTTTGGGTGATCAGAGCTGCTTGTAATGATCATGTTCCCTGGCCAGCTTTTCCATCCCATACTGCCAGTGAGACATCCGGAGTTCAAATGAGGCACCCAGTCGGTAATGTTACACAAATATAGAAATCTCGCAGTAAACCATTGAGAAATACAGATACGGCCTGTAAACGGCAGTCCGCCTGAGCTTGGACAACCGCCCGATGTGTCCATGCTGAATG
The DNA here is from genome assembly GCF_001515605.1 of Sinocyclocheilus anshuiensis. Taxonomy (NCBI): domain Eukaryota; kingdom Metazoa; phylum Chordata; class Actinopteri; order Cypriniformes; family Cyprinidae; genus Sinocyclocheilus; species Sinocyclocheilus anshuiensis. The sequence continues at coordinate 757,717 of NW_015554074.1, forward strand.
AACTGCTTCAAGATATAAATATGATTTGCTTCCTTATATAAACTACATTGATGTTGATAAGAGAGGGAGCACAGGCTGAAAAGCATATATACAGGCGTACAGTTTCAGCTCCATAAATCTGAGCTCCCCTGCAGAGAGGGATGAAACTGCCTCCTACAGGGCTGGAATGGACAGGGAGAAAGTGCCTCATATATCACATCAGCAAAAGATGCTTCCTCCAATGCTGGTTTGGAGATATATTTCTCTCTTGTTCTTTTTTGGAAAGATACAGTAGAAGCAAAAATGCAGGGTGTTTGCCTAGAGCAGAACAGCGCACAGCTCTTGAGCATACTTATCTATTACTCAGCCTGCTCTCCAGTCCAGTGAAATCACAAATAATAACTCCTGTTTTTGATCATTTATTCATTTTCCCTCAAATGTATTCCTTTTCGCTCAAATCTATTTTACCTGAAATATTCATGTTTCTCTGATGGTTGCATTACATGCAGGTATGCCTTTCAAAATTCTGGAGAGTTGTAACATTTAAAAAAAAAAAATGTTTTTGAAAGACATATGTTTACCAAGTTCGAAGTTATAGGATCAAAAATATAGTAAAAATTAGTAATACGTCAGTGGGCAGTGTGCTGAAATATAGAGCTGCTGCGCTTCGGGCGTCCCAAGTTCAAATCCCGGCTCATGGACCTTTCCTTCTCCCTTATTCTTATCCTTATCGTAATAAAGGCAAAGTCGCCAAAAAAATTACAATTTAAAATAACTGTTTTCTATTTTATATATTCCATTTATTCCTGCAATGGCAAAGCTGAATTTTTAGTAGACATAATTCCAGTCTTTAGAAATCATTCTAATCATATGCTGATTTGGTGCTCAAGAAACATTTCATATTATTAATATGGAAACTAGTTGTGTTGAAACAATTATAAAAAATTTGAAGGATTCTTCAGTGAATAGACATTTCAAAAGAACATAATTTATTTGAAATCAAATTATTTATAACAACATAAATGTCTTTATTGTCACTTTTTAATGTGCCCTTGCTGAATAAAATTACTTTCCTGTACAGGATTTAAACAGTAGAGAATGGCACTAGTAACAATAAGGTCATGGGTTCGATTCTCTGTGAAAGCATAAATTGATCAAATGTAAATGTGTGCAACATAAGTTGCTTTGGTAAAAATTTTGAATGGTTGTATAATGATTGTCTTTTAGTACTTGCTTTATATTTATTGTTTTCATTTTTACATTTTAATCTGACAGTCTAATACTTCTCACAAACCCCATTTTGGGAATCCCTGCTTTACAATTACACAGAGCTTTTCAGAGAGTGAGGGAAAATCTTCAAACATATCCAAAACGCAACATCCCCCCTGGACTAGAGAGGAGACTAGTGATGTAGCCAATCCATTTCATAACTAATACATAAGGTCGCCGTGATTTTGCCAAGTAAGATATGTTCTTGGATCAACATATTTTGTTGATCCTGGATCAACATTACTGTCCAAAAATACAGGCTTAATCCAATCCCCACCCCTAAACCTAACCTTACCCATAATTTATTCCTAAAATCAGAGGGAAATGATAGCTGATTAACAAGAGTGTAGAAGTACCTAACCCTGATTGTAAGCCTAAAACAGATATTTACTGAAAAGTTATCTCTCAATTCTGATTGGTTGATCCTGGAACAACATTCCTATCTACATTGATGTTGATAGAGAGGGAGCACAGGCTGAAAAGCATATATACAGGCGTACAGTTTCAGCTCCATAAATCTGAGCTCCCCTGCAGAGAGGGATGAAACTGCCTCCTACAGGGCTGGAATGGACAGGGAGAAAGTGCCTCATATATCACATCAGCAAAAGATGCTTCCTCCAATGCTGGTTTGGAGATATATTTCTCTCTTGTTCTTTTTTGGAAAGATACAGTAGAAGCAAAAATGCAGGGTGTTTGCCTAGAGCAGAACAGCGCACAGCTCTTGAGCATACTTATCTATTACTCAGCCTGCTCTCCAGTCCAGTGAAATCACAAATAATAACTCCTGTTTTTGATCATTTATTCATTTTCCCTCAAATGTATTCCTTTTCGCTCAAATCTATTTTACCTGAAATATTCATGTTTCTCTGATGGTTGCATTACATGCAGGTATGCCTTTCAAAATTCTGGAGAGTTGTAACATTTAAAAAAAAAAAATGTTTTTGAAAGACATATGTTTACCAAGTTCGAAGTTATAGGATCAAAAATATAGTAAAAATTAGTAATACGTCAGTGGGCAGTGTGCTGAAATATAGAGCTGCTGCGCTTCGGGCGTCCCAAGTTCAAATCCCGGCTCATGGACCTTTCCTTCTCCCTTATTCTTATCCTTATCGTAATAAAGGCAAAGTCGCCAAAAAAATTACAATTTAAAATAACTGTTTTCTATTTTATATATTCCATTTATTCCTGCAATGGCAAAGCTGAATTTTTAGTAGACATAATTCCAGTCTTTAGAAATCATTCTAATCATATGCTGATTTGGTGCTCAAGAAACATTTCATATTATTAATATGGAAACTAGTTGTGTTGAAACAATTATAAAAAATTTGAAGGATTCTTCAGTGAATAGACATTTCAAAAGAACATAATTTATTTGAAATCAAATTATTTATAACAACATAAATGTCTTTATTGTCACTTTTTAATGTGCCCTTGCTGAATAAAATTACTTTCCTGTACAGGATTTAAACAGTAGAGAATGGCACTAGTAACAATAAGGTCATGGGTTCGATTCTCTGTGAAAGCATAAATTGATCAAATGTAAATGTGTGCAACATAAGTTGCTTTGGTAAAAATTTTGAATGGTTGTATAATGATTGTCTTTTAGTACTTGCTTTATATTTATTGTTTTCATTTTTACATTTTAATCTGACAGTCTAATACTTCTCACAAACCCCATTTTGGGAATCCCTGCTTTACAATTACACAGAGCTTTTCAGAGAGTGAGGGAAAATCTTCAAACATATCCAAAACGCAACATCCCCCCTGGACTAGAGAGGAGACTAGTGATGTAGCCAATCCATTTCATAACTAATACATAAGGTCGCCGTGATTTTGCCAAGTAAGATATGTTCTTGGATCAACATATTTTGTTGATCCTGGATCAACATTACTGTCCAAAAATACAGGCTTAATCCAATCCCCACCCCTAAACCTAACCTTACCCATAATTTATTCCTAAAATCAGAGGGAAATGATAGCTGATTAACAAGAGTGTAGAAGTACCTAATCCTGATTGTAAGCCTAAAACTGACATTTCCTGAAAAGTTATCTCTCGATTCTGATTGGTTGATTGGAATGATGTTCCAGGAACATTACTCAAACTTCAGTGGGAAACCAGGTGAGAGCATGAATGGCTGGTTTAGGAAGCAAGTCCAGTTTCAAACACTCTGATTCACAGTGTTACAGTATAAAACCAAGATGATCAAGAGGGCTATTATCTAAGTATTTTTGTTATAAAATGGCTTTATATTAATTTCAGGCTATAAACGTATTAGTCAGGGCAGTTGCTTTATTCCTGTTTAATTGGGTGCAAAAGATCTGACATTTAATGTTACCTCCTCAAGGATCTAAGAGGATGTGAGAGTAAATCTAACAACAAAGCTACCCACGCTGTCTTTTACGAGATGAAGATTCATGGTCAGGTGTTAACGCACCTCGAGTTTGTTTTCCTTTCTCACCACAAGTAGATTGGAGGGAGAAAGAACCAGAGAGTGAGAGAGAGAGCAAGCAAAGGAAAAGGTGATGAAAGAAACCATCTGGCCCAGGAGCTAATGTACATCAACACATTAATCCTCTATCCCAGAGTGATGAGTAGGAGCAAAAGAGAGAGAGAGAGAAGAGCAACAGAAGCGTGGAAAATTAGACGCGTCTAACGCTAGTACCTCTTCCATCTGGGAATATGACTGACCAGTGCTAAAAGATCCATATGCAAGCAGAAAAAAGGCACAACATTGTCAGGATGAGTCCGGATGTAGTTGGAAAAGAGTGAGATGGAAATATATAATGAAAACCTAGTAAAGATTAATAAGATAATATATTATCATCTTATAAATTAAAAAATGTTTTTCGATCCTGTTTTATAAAATACCAGTAGACACATGGGTAGCAAAAGGACACACTGAAAATCTCGTTTTTGGTCCCATTTAAACATGGAAATAAACAGACTGTTAAAGAGTAAATTAAAATGTAAAATGATTAAGAATTATTTTAAAATCTGCACTAGTTTTTGTTCAGCAATACGATAAAGTGACAATGATCATGTGAACTTAATAAAAAATATGTTCTTTGGTTAATTCAAAAATCATACTAGATCACATGATAATCAGGCAAACTTTTAAAGCTCATTCTGCTGTCATTAAAGCAAATGGGGGACAAACAAAAATACTAAGACATTTACATTTTTCAAATTTCTATGTTGGTAATGTAAGTTCTATCAAGACAACTCTCAGAGGGTTTGGCATGGTAATGTACATGACAATGTTAATGTGTTGACAGAATAGATCTGCTCTGCTGCTGCTGCTGTGGCAGAGCAAGTGCCGAGACTTGCTACTGCCAATACATCCACAACATGCTGCTGTGAGCATGTAACAAGTACTGCTGCTGCACATATAACATATATGAAATAACCCCAACAGCAACATGAATCACCCCGTAGTAGAAGATCTATACAGGTGGAGCTGGGGAAGGTGGAGGGTTTCTGAAGCGCGCTGCAACTGCTACAGCAAGCACTAGCCAAGTATTTGAATGTTGAGCAGCAAGCTCATTGGTTCTTTTTGTTTCAGCAGCCAATCAGCTGTGCCATGTGATGTCATTATGTCAGATTGAGTTAGACCTATCAGACTGAGCTATCTAGAATTTCATGACAGAACTTTGGATTTCTAATGCAATTTAGAACAAAACAAAATAGAAGCATTTCCACTAATGTTCTCAGATTTGTTAACTGTATTTTATAATGTCTGTATTTGAGGGAACCGGTAACATTAACTATTAAATAGTGTTAAATTTACTTACGATCACAATTTATGTATAACAATCAATCAATAATTGAGATAAAATATAGTGTGAGAAAGCATGAAAGACTTTGATATGGGGTAAAACACTTACTAGGTATGTTTACATTTCATTAATCCAGTTTAATCCAATCTGATTTCAGATTTTAAACGTTCTGGAGAAAGCCACTACGATAATGTCACTGAAACTACTATGAGCATAATTGTTGTTTTTGCCTTGATGACATATTTAAAAAGAAAGAGAAGAGAAAATATTTAATAAATATTCAGTCTCCTCCACTGACCAGTTTGTAAAACTCAAGATGTAAATAAACATATGCATGTTCGTAATACGTAAAACATATGTAAACATTTGCATCAGAGCAATGCGCTTGTAAATCAGATCAAGAAAATATTTGGATTCAAGTGTTTAGGCCTACATGCTTAGATTTTCATATTGATCTGATTATTTCAGGTCTACCACCTATTCCAATCTGATCAAGCAATTTCATCCCAGCTTTTGATTTCAATTTGATTTCTAATGGATTATTTGTTTCTGTGTAAATGTACAGAAACGACTGACAAAGTAAAATTAGTTTATGACTGCTTAAGACTGGTTGAGTGTCAGTTCATTTATGAAACAAGTCAAGCAAAAGCTTTTAGGGGTTTGTTTAAAAGAAAATAAGACTGGTATAGTTTGCCATTTCACACCTGTAATTATTGTATTTCATATCCACTCATCATAATTGCACTATAGTTCATTCTTTCTTCATCCTCTCAGAATGATGGAGCAATTCAGTAGAGCACAGGACCCAAACCACCACACTGAGCCCATGAAACTTACACTGGCAGTAAAGTAATAGTCTGTTTCAATTATTGTCATCCACCTCACATGATCAAACTCAAAGACCACCACAGAACCACCATACCCTTTGCTTCTGTAAACAGGAAGTGATGTGGAATTGTCTCTTTAAGGTATTGTGGGCATCTCTCTGGCATTCCAGCTGACCTTGCTGGGTTTCACCTCATCTATCAGCCACCCTGTTTTTTACGAGGAGAGAGATCGATAGAACTGTACTCTATAAAATTTAGTTTAAAAGCACCCCCCTTTCCTTGGCATGTTGGAGCCGCAGTGAAGCGTGTAATCGTAACACCATGTCCGAGGCTGGAGAGAACTCACAGGCCAAATTGCCTGTGTCATCACCCGTGTCTGGCCGTGAAATACTGGGCCTGACATCATCGCCCCTCACGGAGGGAGGCAAGTGTTCTCTGGGAGAGAGGGTGGGTAGGCATGTTAACGTGGAGAGAGGGGGTTCCTGCTGGGAATGGTGGATCTGCTCAGATCGTTATATCCTATTCCCTTGATAAGCATTTAAAATTATTACCTATTCCTTTTGCCCTTTAAATTTTGCTTCCGCTTTCTTCTGTTCTCTTCCTCCAGTGTGTCCATCTCCCTCTCTTCATCTTGTCCTGTGTTTGTTTCATGGCCATAAACTGTCTCAGTGATAACTTCTCTCAACCCTGTAGTGAATCACAGAAATCTTCTAGTATTTAAGATATTTCTACAAGGTCAATAGAGGTGAAACATGATCACTCTTCCAATGGTGCAAAGATGCAAAATCATCATTTACTCATCCTCATGTCGTTCCATGCATGACATTCTTTCTTCTGTGAAAGACATAAGATGATATTCAAAGTCAATGGGGTCCACTGTTGTTGTTTTGGACCCCATTGATATCCACTGTGTTTACAACAATAGCTGCAACCAGTTTGGTTTTGTTAACTAAAAGTAAAGTAAGTTTTCCTGTAAAAAATAAATAAAATTACAGGTAAAAAGCTGAGCTGTAATAAAGAAAATCTTGACCTTAAAAATTTAGAAATGTTGGCTTAGGAACTAACTGATATAAAGTTTAAGTTCTAAAATGACTAGAACTGAAATATAAAAAAGGCATATCAAAATATACCTAAATTCTATAAAGTTATATAAATAACCTTTAAAACATCTTTGTATGTTGCACAGAAGAAATAAAATCATTAAAGTTAGGAATGACATGAGGGTGAGTGAATGATAACAGAATACAAATTTTTGGTGAACTGTCCCAAAGGAAACTGTCATTGATATCCTATTATGATAGCAGGATCTTTGATGCTGTTGTTTGCGACTGGTTACACAAGTTGTTTTGTAGACTGGCAGCAGCTGCCATGCATGCTGATGAACAACTACTTTCCCCTTTTTAAGTGTGTGACACATGAAATATGACTGGGATCATCTGTACCTGATCCACTGGAAGATCACCAGAGGGAAAAAAGCATTAACTATAACCTTGAGTTTCTGATGTGCACGCACTGAGTGCTGGCTCTCCAACTCTGTTTAACATACGCACACACACACACATTTGTGGTTGTATATCTGTTTCATACGCCCCCTCTCAACCATCTGAAACCTGACCATAAGACTGACCCCATTCAGGGGCTGAATAGCACTATGGAATAAATAGATCAACCAGGTCTATTTATAATCCCTAAGCTGTGTTTATTCTAAAGTAAGATGACTAAGAAAGACACTTCTCAGAACAGTAGTTTCATTTCAGCCATGCACCTCGGAGGCCAAATCCAACTGGAGATGTGCGTCAAGTCTCATAACCCTGTGGTCTCAGTTACATTTTGGAGCCTGTTAGGCCCTGGCATCCACCCTATATCCCACCTTCATCACAATACTGAGTCCTACACATGCAGCCCTGTTGCCTGGCTGCAGTTCAGTTTATCTGGCATGACGCAGTAAAGATAGAGAATGACATTTGTAGGGTAAAACTGCACATTTAAGTAAGAGCGACATTAACGTTATTAAAGGAATATTTTGATTTCTGTTGACCATTAAAGGCCACATAAGAGACAACACAGAGTTCTCATATTGTTACTGATTTTTTTTAAAGACATTCAAAGATATAGTGTGTCATCCTAAATACTTTATAACTGCAGCTTGTTAAGATACTCATAATTTACTCTTTTGAATAGTTAAAACAAGCTGTTCTTAACAAAAGGAACCACTTAAGGGGGCAGTACTTTTTAAATATCCATCTATTCAATAAATCACTCATAATTTAATCAGCATATTTCTCTGCCACAATGCAAGATTTTTGAATAAATTAACAATGCCAATTAGGGTGACAGCAATTAACACAATAACACTAAGTACTAACACCGACTAAGACACACACTACTGTTTACAGTTTTTCTCGATTGCTTAAACACATTTCTTGAAACTATGCCTCATATTCTCAAAACAGTAAACACAAATCCATAACGTCTCACCCACAATAGCCCGATGGCCAATTATGTTCCTCCCCCTTCTCAGTGCTCAGTGAACTGATTCGGGCCCTTTTATCTATTTATTGAAGGATCTGATTGATGTGTGTTCAATTTTGACTCTTAGTGTTTCCACCTGGGTAATTGTTTGCTAATTGAGCTCAAGCTGTGCTGACTTGAGTGAACAGTATCGAATGCTAGTGCTTTCTAAATGACCACATGGTGTAAGCACTGAGAAATGTAGGGATTTGTGTGTAGAGTTTTGCAGTAACAGTTCACCAAATCTGACTCATGTTAAAGCAGGGGAATAGTGTTTATAGTTCAGCAAAATGGGTGTGCTTTTTGAAAAATGGCGTTATGGTTTTGAAATTTTAGTTCAAAAGCCTGGTTATAGTGTTTTAGCAATCGAGAAAAACTGTAATAGCTTGGTCAGATTTTTTACCAAAATTTTATTTGAAATGAGTCTTTACTGCTCACCAAAATTGCATTTAAAAAAATACATTAACACAGATATTGTGAAATATATTTACAATTTAAATTTTGAAAAAGCTGAATCTTCAGCATTATTACTTCAGTGTCACACGATTCTTCAGAAATCATTCTAATATGCTGATTTGCTGCTCAAGAAACTTTTCTTATTTTTATCAGTGTTGAAATCAGTTGTACTGCTTTATATGTTTTATGCAAAACCATAAAACTATTTTTTAGGGTAGTTTAATCAATTGAAAATTCAAAAGAACACCTGTTTCTGTCAGATATGTTGATCTACCTCACATTTTTTGTTTCTGGTTTCATTCAGCCCAGAAGTATTTTAATATCATTGGCAAACCTCAGAAAGTCTGATTCAATATTCTTATGCAAAAACTCTGCCATCTGCACTAGTGTTTTCCCACATGTTTTAGTTTCTCTAACCATACGTCATACATCAATTGAGTGTTAGACTCTCTATGGTGGATTATAATAACACTGAGATGACCAAATCATTGTACTATGCCAATAATACTTATATTCTCTACTATCTGTTCACAGAGTGAAATAACTTAATATCTTTGTATGATATATAGCCTATAATTTAAATCCATTCCCAATGCTCTCCTAATCTGATATGTGTGACACAGAAAACCAAATCCACCAGATCTGCCTCTTCTATCTCTCTCGTTTCCTCTTTTCTCTTCTGCCGACCCAGCTGGGGACAGCTGCTCCGAATTACCTGGAGGTATTAGTAAGGGTTCCCCTGAGAACGTGTACGAGCAAGAATTACGTGTGGGTTCCGTGTGGTCTCAATCCATTTTCAGCTGTGATACAATTCGAACCTTTAATCAAGTGTGTCCCCATCCAGACAGGCCAGAAACTCCACTAACCTAACAAACTGCTTACATTCCCAGTATTTGACCACATGAGCTTTGTTTTTCATGCAGCTTTAGGATAATGGAGAAGAAGTAAAGCGAGTGTGAAGGAAAAATGCATAGCATGGAATTTACTCATTTTTGGCACTTCCTCCCTCAACAGCATCTCCCACCATCACCCTCTGCCTACAAATGAAACCATTTCTAAAACTCATCCGATGACAGAGGTGTCAAGCCTGAAGTCTGTATAAAAGAATGTTTCTAAGAAAGTCAGAGCACATGCAGACCACCTGGATACAGATGTCGAACCACCTGAAAATACAGCTTTTGCTTCTGATCAGAGCAGCAAAAAAGGCCTCTGTACAAACTAACAGATGTATGGGATTCTTTTGCATTTCATTAACAGTTGCAAATGATTAACTAGAACGGTCAGATTTACCATTGCTCTGCAAAATTCTGTGAATAAAATCCAGTAATTTCAATAGGAATTGTCACAATGAAAAAGATGGACTGATGGACTTCCAGTAGCAAAGAAACTAGAGGTAAAGGTAACACTTCAGTATAGGAACCAATTCTCACTATTGCATTTTATTAACATATTGACTGTTTATTAGCACTTACAAAGCACATATTCTGCATAACCATACTCTACATCCCTAATCCTACCTAATACCTAAACTTAACAACTACCTTAACTAGCTTCCCTACTCAAATTTTGTATCAGGTTCAACTTTGAAGGACTTTGAAACACAAATTCACAAACACCAACCAATAATAAGCCTTTTGGTTTTCAGTGACCTCTGTGTGTGTGGAGATTCATAACATAGTCTATTTGGAAATCAGTTATTTAGGGATGGTTTGTTTGCTAGCCAGCAGAATAGCTTTGGTTGTTCATTTCATCATCATTATTTCACTCAAGTTATTTAGTCCTGTATCTGATATACTGTATTTAATATCTGGTCCCTCATCCTTTCACCTGCAAAATTAAGTAGTAATTGAGTAAACAGTAAATGTGACCTTCAAATATATATGACAAAAGTTGATATCTAAACTGATATTCTACTGTACTACATGTCATAATTTTACATTTCAGTATGAAAAAAAATAAATAAATATGATCATAAAAAATGTACGGGTAAGTCGGAGAGCACATTCTTGGATTTGTCTCACCTTTTGGGAAGCTGTATTATTTAAAAAACAACAGAAAAACATCCTCTGTCTTACTAAAAAGCTTTGTAAGCACTAAAGAAAAGATCACTTCTTCTGGCCCGCTACATGTGATTGCCTACTTCATTTATCAGTGTGATTGATCTGTTCTTTTGTTTTAAATTAGAATATAAACATGTTTTAATTTCAATTTAAGAGTCTAAAAAATGACTAAAAATTGACTAGTGTCCAAGTGTTTTAGCACCTGAAATCTTGTGAGAGTAATAAACGTCAGGAGGATATTTATAGCGTAGTATATGGAGAATGTCCAAATCCCCGCTCTGCAATAACGCACATGCATCTGTTAACCACATCAGACCTGCCTTCTCTCTTTTTCATTTGCTCCCTCTCCTTTCCTCTGATAGTAAGGCGAGCTAATCGAAAAGTGTATAATATCAGCTCCTTCTGATCTCCCACATCACGCTTTCTATTCATTTACACATTCTCTGGCAACCCAGCAGGCCCCTGGCTCCGGATAAATTTAGCTCACATTCACCTTTAAGAAGTTAAATGAAGTTTGATATCAACTTCAGATTATTATTGATACCGCTGGGTGACAGGCCAGTGTTATCTGGCCAAGTAAAGTCACACATAAACAGCGATTTATATGGTACCCATTCAATCTTAAGTGCCAAGCCACTACTTCTAAGGATTTTTATCCATGTAACCCTTTTCAGTGTTGATTTCACATTTTACAGTGCTCAGGTTACTGCATTGCTACACAAGTAGTAGTATAATACCATGTTTTAACCAGGCACAATGTGGCGAGTTTTGACTTTTTTAATACTTAATACTGTGTATTTGTCCACCTTTGTCTTCTAAACTGTATCTGCTATCCAACAGGTTCACCGTCTGAAAACACAAACAAAAGGTGTCAAAATGACTGAACTACAATTTGTACATTTTCTCAGCAACAGTCCTTGCCAGTGTAAAACTTGCCATTACAATACTAAGGTGTTGTGAATGGTTGCCAGGATGTTGCTAGGGTGTTCTGGGTGGTTTCTTATTCCTCTTTTATGATACTGTTGTCACTAGGTATGTTTGAGGGTCTCTCCTTTAATTTAAACCAGTCGTTCTCAACCTTTTTGACTCAAAAACCCCTTGTCCAGCAAGATTTTTGAATGAAATTGAAATAAAATTAATTAACCTTGATTCATTTTGGGATTCCAGAAGAAGTTCTGTATTCCAGAACTGTATGTTCTCGAAAATAAAAACAAAGTAATTGAGGGAAAATAAAAAGAAATATGACATATCTTGATTTTTTTAATTTAATGTAGATTAGCATTAGATTATTTCAATATATTCATAATAGTTAATCGATTTAAAGTCTTTCTGCAGCCCCCTTAAAGGATTGCTGGTTGAGCCTCTGGCTGAGAACCAATGATGTAAAACTATAGAATATATTCACACATTTTACTGTTTAATATTTATTATTTTTACCAGTCAATTAACTTAATTGATTACTTATAAAAATGACGCACTTCCTCTCAAAAAGCCACATAATTTGAGGCATCATTCATGTCTGCAGATCAAAAAGTGAGGAACGAGTTACACACCCACATTTAAGGATAAAAGTTTTGTTTATATCCCTTACCAAAGTTATGAGCAATAATAATAGTGGTGCTCAAAAGTTCAACTAAAAACAGAAACTTTAATGTTTTATTGGAGCAGCTAGCATGCAGCACTATGTTATTAGAGGACTTTGGTGTGAAGGAATTGTTGGGTCGCTCTTGCACAGCCAGTGTGCTGGTGGTATTTTTAAAGATTCATCAGTGACCACAACTACTTTTCACAGCCAGCCTGAGCCAGATTCATCAGAACTCGAGAGCATGTGTGTGCCTGGCCATATCCAAGGTGTTGAGAGCATGTTTGGAGAGCGAGAAGAGCAGACATTCGAAATAACGTTGCTAGTAAACATGTAAAAGAGTAAGAATGAGTGAGTGTGAAGGACGGGGATACAGCAACATTGAAAATGTTTGGTTGAGAGAGAAAGAGAGAGCATGTGTGTTTCTGACCATATAAATCATTTCAGCGCAGCTGCAGCCCGCTCCCCGATCTATCCCAAGATAAGCCTTCTCAAATCTCCCTCCGACATCATCTGGCTCTTCACTGACTTCTCAGGTTCGTCTGGAAGCAAGTGTGTGTGGATTGCTGCAACTGTAGATGGCATTAAAATGAAATAAATTTACATCAGTATAAGCTGATACATAATTGTTGATTTTCACAGATTACAATAAAAATGAAATATTAAAATACACATTAAATACATATTATATGTATGTAAAATGTATTGGAGATGATAAAACAGGACAATCTTGGAAAACATACAGACAATTTTATTTAGTATCTGATAAAATGTGTGTGTGTGTGTGTGTGTGTGTGTGTGTATACAGTACAGTATATGTATATACATACACACATACATACATATATTCGTCCTGCTTCACAGAGGACGGTTTAGGCTGCAAAAGTACAGAGGAGAGTGTGAATTTTCAATTTAAACTGCTTTATCCACATGTAAAGGGCATGTGGGTGGACAGGGTGATTTTAGCAGGGGGGATTGAGAGAGTTCAGGGAGTAAGAAGAGAAGAAAACAGCAGATGGACTTTGGATCAGTCTCACAGTGACTTGGTAGTCAGATTTCATACTTTGCACGTATGGAGTGATTCTCTCGTTCAGTCATACAGACACACACACACACACACATACATATACAGTAAAAAATAGACAGATCTTGGAATGATTTAAATTTTAGGATTCTTTTTCAAGAATAAATGTTCTGACATATTCTGAGCATAATACAAATAAATGTAAATAAAGTGCCTTACTCTAACTGTGGCTTTTGCTAAAATGTATTATTAAATCCTCTGTACTTACAGATATACTCAGAAATTCCTTGCTGTAATACTGACCACAAAACATTAACATTACCATAAGGGCAGATAATCGAACTAAGTAAAAACAGCATGTGTGTACATACATTACAGGTACAAGATATATAACTGGTAGAAGCATCAGTCATCATATTCAGGCACTTGTCATAATAAAATGCTGTGAATGATTTGTCAGCAGCTCCATGGGCCAGCCTGGGCAACAGAGTGTGTTTTTTGGAGCCTGGCCTTTTGCACGGGCAATATAACACAATAAGGTTACATTAGCCGTTACATTTCCCAGTAGAGATATATTTAATGAGCTGGACACATCTCCAAACCCAGCGCCAACACTCGCACCTCACACCTCAGGCGATGGGGCAACAAGAGTGTGAGTGTTTTTGTGGTCAGGCGCATCATGGCTATAAACCAGACTGAAATACATATTAGCGCCAACATGTTTACAGCCCTTGGGGAATGTTATAAAAAAGAAAGAAAAACATATTTGACGTTACAATTTTATATTACACACATACATTTTGGCTAAAATTTCTAAACTTCCCAGCTGAGATGTTCCTCAAACAGCAGCATCATTCATTAACACCTCCATTAGATGACAACTGCCCATCCGCTCATATCCCTTCTACTGTGTGCTCATCTCAACATGCTTAACTCAGACCCATGTGCCTACAAGATTTGACCAATGCCACTGATCAGCACAAAGTCTCAAGACTTATCACTGTACTGTGTGATCAGAGTTATTTTGTCTGCTCCCACAGGTGCCAGAGATAATACGGCTGGTCATGTGATGGACATGGGATGCCAGGGAGGTCTGAGCAGCCGAGAACAGAACCAGCGGCCTTCAGCCCGGTCTGGAATAGCAGTGTTAACAATCATCATGCGAACAGCGATGCAACCACGAAAAGCATTGACGTCACTTTACTGTACAACTGCAGGAATAACACCACTGACCCAATTCACAAGGATCTCGAATTTAGATTGCAGTTAAAGAAAGATCATCACTTTACACGTGATTTTAATTCAGAACCTTATTCTAAGTGTTCCTCCACTCAAATTGTGCTTGTTCGCTCAGGACCCGGTGTCACACAGAGTCTCGTGCCAGCAGTTTTCACAGAACCCACAGTCTGATCATATCCACAGGTTGAGGTGTTAGATAATACTATTTTAAGTTTTATCAACACATGGATCATTTCTTAATTAAACATACTAATTTGTTAATGACACCTAATAAACCTATTCCCAGATCATGACATAAAAATAAATAAATAAATGAATAAAATTTATTAATTTTGTTATGATGAACAATGGGAATGTTATGATACTTCTAGTGTATATTTCACACTTATATGTAAAATACCAATAAATATGACTACACACGAAAAATAAATTAATTAGATTTCTTCAAACTGATGTGCTTCCCTGTAATTTTTCATTTCTATCATGACCAAATATATGTATGTATATATATATTTACTTAATTGTTTTCTATAATGCTTGGCATGATAGTAATAAAAGCAGTATTGGTGTCATTAAAAATATAAAATAATTAAACAAATTATATTTTTAAGCATTTTTTAACATAAAGGTTTTCAAGGAAAAGAGTGAACTATAATTTTAATACAATATACATTTTATATAAAAGTATTATACAGGAAAGTTCTGGAGAATTTAACATTTCATAGCTTTCTCATTAGAATTGATTAAAATCATCAAGAAAATAGTTTAAAGCTATTATGTGTCCTTTGAAATGAAAATGATTGGGGTTTAAAAAATGTTTAAAACAATCCTATAGGACAGAAAAGCTTCCCTAACTGAATAATAACACACACACACCTCCACTTTTTCTTGATGGTAAATTCTCCAACTCTTGGGGGTTGTAATGGGCTTTCCAGGCTAAATTAAATAACATGTCTTCAGAAATAAGGTGCAGAAACACACTTAATGTGGTGTAGGAGAGATGGCAGAATAGAAAAAGACCCACAAAATGCTGCCTTTGGACTGTCAATAAATATCAATCATAAAAGTATATGTGTAAATCTGTGTAAAAATATATTCTAAAAGTACTTGAGGTTCCTAAATCGCAATTTTAATATGTAATTCCCCATGCCATGATCTGGTCAGCAGGATAGTGACAGAGACAGAGAATTCAGAGGGTCAGGACAACACGCACAAACCCCAAACATTCAGTGACTGACCTCATTAACTCAGAACAGACACTAACAGAGCTACCGGTCATCCCTCTCGTTAACACAGCCCTGGGGTACGGACAAGGAAAAGAGTGGCAGCTGTCCATAGGGAGCTAAAGCATTCTCAGAGCACAGACTCATCTTCCCTGAATTAGCTCCGGTGACCCTGCAGACCCTCTGCTGTAGGGAGGTGATCTCCACCTTCCCCAGCCCAGACATGCACCAATAACAATAATTCTGAATGCCTGCTTAATAGAAACTATCAAATCAGAGAAGACTGCAGTTCAAAACGTACAGTATGTGGCTGTGATACTGAAGAATGAAGCATTAAGTGTTCTTTGAGATGAAAATAGGCCCAAGTGTTTCAGTCTAGGAGCTGATATGACCTGCAGGTGCTCAGAAACATCAAAGGAAATTCACTTTTGGAATTAATTTGAGCCTTCAGGGCAACTCTAATGCTCACCAGCTTGAGGATTCATCCCCTATGCACTTTAAAACTTAAATAAGTCATCTTATTTCAAAAAAAGGTTTTTGAATGTACTTAATGCATAATTTGAATATTCATATGTGCTGTAGGCCTTGCTGCCTACATAGAAAACAGACTGTATACTGAGGCCACATGATAACGAAAATAGAACTAAACAACTAATTTGGAACACCTTACATAATCAGCAACTCCTACAAACATGCATCATATTAACAGCACTGATGAGAAGTGAATGAGACTTACTGTAACTCACACTTGAATCCAACAGTTTGGTGTTAGCATGTTGCTAAGCTAATGATGTGATACCACAAGCAAAAATATATATAGATATACATCACACACAAATATTGGATTTAAAATGACTGTTTTAATTATATTAAACTATTTTTATTGATACTTTTATATGGTATATATACACAACCGTTTTAAAGTTTAAAACAAAGTCTCTTATGATAGTAGGCCTAATACTATTACATAAGAATACAGTAAAAACAGCAATTTTGTGAAATATAATTACAGTTTAAAATAACAGCTATTTCAAAATGTTTCAAAATGCAATTTATTCCTCTGATAGCAAAGCTGAATTTTCAGCACTCATCACTCCAGTCTTCAGTGTCACATGATCTTTCAGAAATCATTTAATACGGTTCTCAAGAAACATTTATTGTTATTATCAATGTTGAAAAAGTTGTGCTGCTTAATATTGTTGTGGAAACAGTGATAATTTAATAGAACATTGTTCAAAAGAACATTGTATTACTTACATATATTACTTATTATATGAATATTATATTTAACATTATAAATGTCTTCACTATCATTGTTGATCAAATTAATGCCCCAAACCATTAAATGGCATTTCTCCGACTTCATCCACAAACTTCTCACTGATCTTGTCACAATGCATTCTGGTATTACATTATCTGTTCCTCTATACATATAAGTGCATCTATGATGCCCTAAAATGCTGTCTACATAGGCAGCTCACTAGGTTTTGGAACAGAGCAAGTATGAGGAAACTAAGTACAAGCACAGAGGAGCATCATTAATGACAAGGTCTACACCAGCGAGGCCTTTCATTTGAAGGGCTCTTCATTTATAAAATGATTATTTGTTTCACAGATGGCCACAGATTTGCGTGTGTCCCTATTATGTCATCCAGCCCACAGAAGAAGTCATTTCCTCTTAAAAAATGAGAAAAGCAGGAAGACTGGTTTGTAAAAGTGAAGAGGGCCTCACATTGACCATACTGTGCCTCTCACCGCAAATAAGAAATAAAACTTTGGTAAGAACAAAGCCCAAAGACACAATAAAAGGTTGAATTACAACAAAAAACCACAGAGTATCACTCTAAATTGGAATTATAATACTCTGAATGAATGTTATACCAGACTTTACATCCCGCCACGTGATGTGTCATATATCAAAGTTATATTATAGAGCACATTTCCATCTCACAGGCCTCAGAGGGATGGATAGATGGACAGCAGTGCCAAACACTGGACACCAAACTCAACCCTATTACATGCTTTAAATGGTGAAAGTTCATGACCAAAAAGAGAGGTTATATATTATAAATAAGATTTCATTTTATTATTATACTAAATTCAAAGCTATGATAATAGCTGTACTGAAAAGGGACTCAAATTTAGATGTGAGTCTGTTGCACTGTACTTCTTGTACAACCTACAATTTTGAATTTAGTTTAATAAAACATGAAAGAACATACATACTGTATATGTCCTTTTGGTCTAAATGATGTTACAAAGGCCTTTCACAGTGCTTTTACATACTGTGCCAGCAGAGGGAGTTTTGAGTGTTCCTTTCACACAAAACACTTGCTTACTGAATGAAAAAAAAAATCTCTCATACTCTAGTACAAAAGTGCAAAGTGTGAATGAAACGACCTCCCTTTACTTTGCATTTCTTAGTATGTCTTTGTATTTTTCAGAGAAATATTTAATTCTGAAGTATGCATATCCTTTATGTAAATATGAATTACTCACTTTCATTCAGAAGGGGAAAAATATAGGATAAACTGCCATTTATGAATACTTCTATAATTAGCTCAAAGTGTGGTGAAATAAAATAAAGGTAGATTTAAGCTCACGGGGTGCGGGGTGTTAAGTACACCTGTTGCGGGCTGAGAGCAGCGAAGTCGGCAGATGAGTTTGGCAAGGTCGGTTCAGATCACGCAGGGGCCCCCATGGTCTCTGTGGATCTCCGGTGTGAATCCTCATGGATTGCACGAAACCTGTCAATCACAGAAAGGAAAAACATCTCAGGTTGGCTTCTGCTGTCTCTCTGAATCTGCAGGATAGATGAGCGTCACATTAGGCTGATGCAGTGACATTCTCACAGTGGCGTTGTAACAAGATAATGATCTTAAAATATTACACTGACATTGAGAAAACATTTTGCACACTGGCACGTCATGAAGGATAATATTCACAGTATACCGCAAAGCCTCCAAACTTTCGCTTGCAGGTGATCATGCACCTCCTCTAGTAGATCATATCTAACGCAAATTGTTGCTAGAGCTTTCTGAAAGTATTTCAAGTGAAAGATCACCTAAAAATAAAAATTCGGTCATCATTTACTCACTCATGTTGTTCCAAACCTATATGACTTTCTTCTGTGAAACACAGAAATATATTCAGTCCAGTGTTGTTGTTTTGGACCCTATTGACATTTAATGGGACAAAAACAGTAGAAACATTCTTCAAAATATCTTCTTTTGTGCTCCACAGAAGATAAAAACTCATACAGGTTTGGAATGAGTAAATGACTCATTTACAAGAATTTTCTTCCATTGATATTTCCTATAGTTTTTTCTGTGGTGGAAAATAAACCAGAGAGAAATGTTTAATATTCTTCAGTTTGATAAGGTTTATCACGGGCTGAACTGGACTGAGAATACATACGTCACAGAGGTCTGTTCCCTTCCTGAAGTTAAACCCAGCTTAGGATGGTGTGACTTCAGTGAAAAACAGGGAATCCTGGGAAGTCAGAGGCCACCCCTGTGGGACTAACTCCTGACCTCCTTGTGAGCTAAGAAGAGAGTTCTGAGGGGGTGAAACAGAAAGAAGGACACCAAGATGATTGAATTTTGTTTTCCCGTCAGAAGAGGTTAGAGGATTTAGACCAAAATCAACCGCCCCTCTTCATCTATCACCCCTCATCTCCCTATTTTTCTCTGCACCCACCATTGTGCTAGAGTACAGTGCAGCTGTCCCTTTTCCCTCTAATTTTTCTCTGTCAGATTTCAGCCTATAATTAGCAGAAAAGACCTCAGTGACTCCTCACGAATGTGAATGTGTCTATGCTGTCCAGAACTAATAGAACTAATCCCCCTCCTCCTCCTGGACATTGCTGGGCTGACAGGTTCACAAGTGTACAATGAGCGTGGTTCGGTTTCTCAACATCCACTTAAACCCCAGCACAGTGTACCTTAGCAAGCCCCAAAGCCACGAATCTCTGATCAGTTACAGACTCCTGTGCTCCCCATGAACTCTGATAAACATCTTTATGCACTGGAATTACATATGTGCTAAATGACCAAAAAGTTATTTTCATAATGAAATACAGTGGCAGTGCTGGATAAAATTAACACACACTTAACAAGAAGTGAAACATTCTAGTTGAAAAAAAAGACTTGCATGTGACAGCCTGAAGACAGGGTCAAAGGTCAATACTTCAGACTTCATATGCAAAGTGACTTAAAATAAAAAAAATGCAATAATGAAAACTAGACTGTAATAAAGGGTTTGCAATTTTTACAGAAAAAACCCCCACTAATGCTACAGTAAAAACTTTATTGCTTAAATATAAGACTCTAAATGAATTACCATTGCATTAAATGCCATTTTACTGTATAAAACTGACAAATTTTTTGTGTTTGTTTTATGTAGTTAATTTTTATTGCATTATTTTAGTGGCATTTGTTTCACCCTAAAGGTGTTTTGTCTTTATGTGTATATATCTACTGTATATACTGACCATGTTTTATGGATAAACCACTTACTCTGAACACTGAATCATTTTTTGGCTTTCTATTGTGCCATCTGATTTATTATGGTAGTTAATGTGAATTGAATTGTTTTATTGTAATATTTTTATCATTATAGTGCTTGTCAGCAAAATAAAATAAATATGTGAGAAAAGGGGCTTCCCTTTTGTTAAACTGTATCCAACCAGTCTCACACTCAGCTTGTATGTGCATACATAAACTTAACTGAAGGTCAGTAAGGTGATCAAAAAATCTGAAATCCTACCATAACAATTTCCATTTTAAATACAGTTGTGTAAGTCAGCGTGAAAAATACGACAAATGCAGCAAGCATTTCATATGCAGTAATATTTCTGTTGAAATGTGATATTAATCCCTGTATAAACCGTGTCATTCATAGCATTACAAAGTCATACTTATTTTCCCCCTTTCTCACACTTCGTTTGGGAATTATCCAGGGTTAGGATGGCTTTCCTCTGTTCCACAGGCTTTGTGTGCTTTAGCCGTGTCTCCTAAAGCCTTACGCTTCGATTTCTACAGCTAAATGTCATATTTATGCAGGCAGATGCAGTTATCCGTCATGAAGAGCAGCGAATGCACTTACTTAACTCCAGTTGCCTTTACTGAAGGTTATTTTACTAATAAATGCAATTAGCACACAATAATGCCAATACACTTGATATGACTGGACTTGTTCATCTGGCACCAGTCATGCTTCTTAATTGCGGAGTTTGCGTATGGAGCATGTGTTTTAATTCATGTGTCTATAAATAGCATGCAATGGTTGTAAACAGAAAAAGAAACCCTTACACTTGTCACAGATGCAAAACAAACTCTCAAAATAAATATTCATATAAATACACAATTTTAATTAAATGTATAATAATTTATTTTATCAAATATATTTATATCAATTAAATATTAGATTTTATTTTATTTTTTAATATGTGTAATATGTATAAATAAATGTATATAAATCAATTGAGACACAGCAAAAAATAGGTCATGATACTTTGACTGACATGTTCATATGGAGGGACCTGTACCTTGGCAACCAAACTTTGGTTGCTAGGATAACATGGGCAGATGGATGGAACGGCTGATTTTCCACAGTGACTGGCTAGTTTTGCGGGTGGGGTTGTGGGGGGGTTGGGCATGACAGTCTTGATTCTCCCCACACGAGTAAGAGAACACAGCGAGATGACTTGGCACAGAGAAAGTGTATTTGATTCAGGGGATGAATAATTAACTGACGTCAGCTGGTGGCTAAGAGCAAAGGTTGAGCTGCAAATATAGCCGAGGTTTTTTCCCCCCAATAAATCGTCTGTGGGCGGGTAAGAGCGTTAGGAATGGCTGAATATGTCAAGCGGACCAGTCCAGCACTCTGATTAATGTGACAGAAGTCGATGCTGAAATAGAACATCAGACACACATCACAAACAGCAGATCATTCCTCTCTTCTGGGAGAGAGAGAGAGCTCTGAGGATACTATAAACAGCCGTTATTGGTGAAAGACACACCTCAGATGAGAGGATTTGTACCAGTAATCTGTGGTTTTAACATGTATAAAGTCAACTTTGCAAATCATTCAGGTGCGAATACTAGTGGTTCAACGGATCACAAATCTCGCGGTTCGGATCACATTATGGTTTTTGATCCACGGATCGGATCATTTTTTGGATCAGCAAGAAAAGAAAAATATTTCAATTTAACTTGCCTTCCATCTAGGCCTATTACTTAAAGCGAAGTACTTCTTTGATACCACAGCAAATACTACTAGATTAACTAAGAAAGTTTAAACATGATTAAAGAGACGCACTGAGAAAATGTATTCGATTCAGGGGACGAATAATTAACTGACGTCAGCTGGCGGGTAAGAGCAAAGGTTGAGCTGCAAATATAGCCGAGTTTTTTTTCCCCAATAAATCGTCTGTGGGCGTGTAAGAGTGATAGGAATGGCTGAATATGTCAAACGGACCGGTCCAGCACTCTGATTAATGTGACAGAAGTCAATGCTGAAATAGAACATCAAACACACATCACAAACAGCAGATCATTCCTCTCTTCTGGGAGAGAGAGCTCTGAGGATACTATAAACAGCCGTTATTGGTGAAAGACACTGCAGAGGAGAGTATCTGTACAAGTAACCTGTGGTTTTAAGATCTATAAAGTCAACTTCACTGTCAAAGTCAAATCATTCAGGTGTGGATATCTGCCAACATATAGGACTCTTCATTCATGTGATTGTTAAGTTACAGCCATATTACTGTACATGAAGTGTCCTGGATGTGATGTAAAAAAATGCAAAATTTAAAGGGATAATTCACCCAAAAATGAAAATTACTCCATGATTTACTCACCCTTAAGCCACCCTAGGTGTATATGACTTTCTTCTTTCAGACGAATTCAATGTCCTGGCTCTTCCAAGCTTTAGAATGGCAGTGAATGTGGGGGGTGGGGGGAATAAGCCAAAAAAACTGCATCCATCCATCATAAAAAAGTGCTCCACGTGGCTCTGGGTGGTTAATAAAGGCCTTCTGAAGTGAATCTATGAGTATTGTGTAAGAAAAATATCCATATTTAGAACTTTATAAACCGTAATCTCTAGCTTCTGCTAACTGTCGGTTTCAAAATAAAAAAAATTAAAAACTGGCAGCTGTAAGTAAAAACAGTGGGAATGTTATAGGCTAGTTATTATGTGATGGGGATATGACTAATATATTTTAATGCATGTAACCGTTAAAAATGGCTTGTTTAATTTAAAGTTAATTGCAAGTTGCCAACTGTAATGAAATTTTAATAAAAAGGACACATTAACATTGTAACCTACTGTAAACAAACACCATTAGGATAACACACATAACATGATAGTCACACAAACAAAACATTAAAACACTAAAATTAACACAATGAATAACAAAAACTGAATTAAACATGCTTTTAAAATCTACACTAATGTTCATGCAGAGCATTCTGAGAGGCTCCCTTTCCTTTCCTTTTTAAAAAAAAAAATAAAAATGTAACAATGTTTTACCATAAAAAAGTGCATGAAATACATACAAATCTAATAATATTACAACATTTATTAAAATCGTTTATAAACTTAAACTATATATTTAATATGTAACGTGATACAAAATAGTAATATCAAATAACATATTGTACCATATATGGAAACGAGACAACATTTTTTTACAGTTTATGATCAACTCTGAATCAGATTATCAGTGAGACCCCTTGCGGCTATACATTAACATATATGGTTGACTAGGAACAGGATCTGTAATAAATCTGAGCGACTGCAAAACCAACTGGAAAAAGAACTGGCGTCAAAAGCATTTAGCATATCTGTGGCTTTGAGTGGTCCAATACCGTAAAATTAGCACCTTTACGGAAAGACGTAAGCGTCTGGACAGGAACCAGCCAGAGCATTGGGGGATATTTTGGCAGCTGCCGAGGTAGCGTTTAATGATGGAGCTGATAATATTTCTGTTTTTATTGACCTGTCAGTTCTTATCAGAGACTTTCTCTAAAAACATCCATCGCCTTTCAGCGCCACTCTTCAAAGGTCGAAAAGTGGAGGAGGCTGCCGCAGGGGTCAAAGTTCAATTGACTTGTTCTGAATTGGCAGGAGGAGATTCAAAAAATATCAAGTTTTAAAACAAGGAGAACTTAAAGTGTCAAATTTTAACAAAAGATTTTTGACCTAGTGCCAGCGACCTCATTCTTGTTATGTGGTCCTAAAGCATCTTCGGAAAAAAAACAAAACATTAGGCTTGGTTTTTGAGTGAAAACGATCAAATACCTCTGACTTCAAATACACATTGCTATTTAAAGAGGGCTGCTCATGTTGACAGATCCAAACAAGAAGACATCATGCAGATACAAATGGCTCAAACCCAGTATACAAGTTGCAAATCCTGACAACTTTGCGCATGAAGTTAGGTTCAGTTTTAGCCTCCAAAATAAACCATCATTCCTTGGCCAGCCCTCATACTTCATAAAGGCCCAGTGTAGTTATCACCTAAAGTGTGAACCCACTGCTCTCACACTGTTTTTTTTATAAACAACAGGGCACTGCCAAGTACAACACGCACAATTCCAATTATTTACTATAAAAGATTTAATCTCAGACTGTAAACATCAAAAATATCCTGTCTGCCAAAGGGAAAAAAATAGCCCTCTTGCAGGTCCATCTTTGTCCATCTTAGTTTGACTGATGAGAGGAATGTGCAAACTTGTCAATTTATGGATACTTTTTCCACTTTCTTAAGTGGGTTTTCAAATGTTGCGATAAAGGTGAAACTGAAACTAGACACTAATATATCGCTAAAATAATTACTAGCCATTATTATTTGCAACACAATTGTCTCAAGTGTTAGTAGTACAAAGAGAAAATTATTAAAAATGTATAAACGCCCATTCATACCAAAGGACGAAAACTATGATAATAACGCTCTAATGCTATAAATTCAAAAGAATAGCAAAATCCAGACCACAACTATAACCATAACGGCACAGAGAATTGATATCACCGAAGTCACTTTCAGACTGATTTTTTCCAGCTGATGAATGATAAAAACATTGACAGTCAATAAAAAATCCATCCTCAAGCATTTAAGGTGACAGATTACTCAAGTACAGTGCATGCTTATAATAATCATAACATGCGTTATTCTGTAGTAGTTATCTTTATAGCTATCATTCTTGATGTGAACAGACCTTAAAGATGTCTGTTTCTAAATGAGTGCAAGAGATGATTTATGGTGTTTGAACAAACTGAACATATTCCTTCATACCACTGCAGTGGTAAACAAACATTACCAACCTGCAGGAGTGAAGAGTGCTTCCACCCTTTGTTCCTGACACCACACACACAGAAAATGATGACCCATGCCATCAGCTCCCACCCCTTTGTGCTGAAGCCAGAGTTCCATAATAAATCATGCAGGCAAGAGATTGATGTGCGCGATGTGGAATCTTCATGTGATGTGATGATATCTAGACCACGTACATGTGGTGGCTGCCCTCTCACATGCCGAGAGAAGCTTCTGTCTCTGCTTTTAGACCTTCCATACACCCGGACCCTTTAATGTGAAAAGCTCTCGCTGCTGTAATTTGTAGCCTGCTGAAACTGTGAGGAGATTCACGGTAGGAAAATAGATGGTGGAATGTAACCATAGGCTGGGTAAATATTCAAAACATAAGATTAGTTTTGAAGGGGCTGGGAGATATGACCTCCTAAATGAACGTTCTTAATCCATGCTGAAAATGGATGCCAGTAAATGAAGCACTGACAGCTAAAGGATTCATGCAGTCATGTGGAGCAACAATAAAAATGAGAAGTGACTTAGAACCTTATTATGGTACAAACTAAAGAACTAAATACAGTTTATGCCCGAAATCTGTGCTACATGCAAAATGTTTTATTATTTTTTGATAAAAGCATCTGCCAAATGCATAAATATAAATATAGGTAGGCTGAGGTATTTATTTGGCCCAAATTATGGTTCCTCTAATACAGTGTTTCTCAACCCTGGTCCTGGGGCCCCCCAACACTGCACATTTTGTATGTCTCCCTTATCTGACACACCCATTTCAGGTCCTAGAGTTTCCACAGGACCAGGGTTGAGAAACACTGCTCCAATATATACAATTAGAGAAATCATCATTTGGGTCAAATATGTGGGAACATTTTTATTTGAAATGCTGCAACCTACATATACACTACCATTCAGGGTCGGTAAGTCCCTGATGTTTCCATAAGATTGCATATATGTGACCCTAAACCACAAAACCAGTCATAAGGGTCAATTTTTCGAAATTTAGATTTATACAACACATAAAAGCTGAATAAATAAGCTTTCCATTGATGTGTGGTTTGTTATGATAGGACAATATTTGGCCGAGATACAGCTATTTGAAAATCTAGAATCTGAGGGTGCAAAAAAATCAAAATACTGAGAAAATCGCCTTTAAAGTTGTCCAAATGAAGTGACGTGACATGTGGCCAAGTAGTGTGGCCATGAAGTTCTTAGCAATGCATATTACTAATCAAAAATTAAGTTTTGATATATTTACAGTAGGAAATTTACAAAATATCTTCATGGAGCATGATCTTTACTTAATATCCTAATGAGTTTTGGCATAAAAGAAAAAGTTTTTTTGGCTATTGCTAAAAATATACCCAAGCGACTTAAGACTGGTTTTGTGGTCCAGGGTCACATATGTGTATTGTCTTCTATTTTAATATATTTGAACATGTAATTTATTCCTGTGGTGGTAAAGCTGAATTTTCAGCAGCCATTACTCCAGTCTTCAGTGTCACATGGTCCGTCAGAAATGATCCTTTCTTATCAATGTTGAAAACAGTTGCATTGCTTAATATTTTTGTGGAAACCACAATTTTTTAAGGTTTCTTTGATAAATAACCAGTTTATAAGAACAGCATTTATTTGAAATAGAAATCTTTTGTAACATTATAAAGATCTTTGCTGTCACTTTTCATCTATTTAATGCATCCTTGTTGAATAAAACCATTAATTTCTTTCAAAAAAACAAACAAAAAATATTTTTTTAATGGTAATGTGTATGTGTATGTGTGTTTGTGTGTGTGTGTGTGTATGCATCAAGTTTTGTTTTTTGAAAGAAATGAATGGTTTTATTCAGCAAGTACGCATTGAATAGATGAAAAGTGACAGCAAAGAGAAAGCAAAGAGATGTGTTATATACAAACACATATATTTAAATACAATAAATCAATAAATACAGCTTAATAAATGTGTTATTTGTTGAGAATAACAAATTTATTAGACCAATAACACAAATATTTTAGAAAACTGTCAAAAACCTGTTTAAAACTAAAACTTGGAGTTGACATTTTTTTGTATTTTACTGTTATTTATTAGGCAAATAACAAACTGAAACAACTAAGTCTTTATTTACACATAAAAACCAAAAAAACTTAATATTTTGTATGGCCTCCTTTGGCCTTGATAAAAGCTTGCGTTCGTGCTGGCATTGTTTTTATGTACTTTTCCACAATCTCTGTTGTTATTGACTGTAATTGGGCATCTGAATAAAACAATTAATAAAATGCTGTACTATTTTTTCTGCATTTCTTGTAAAACAGTAAATTCTAACATTCATGGATAACAATAATAATCACATTTTAACACTAGAAATACTAATGTGACCAAAGAGCTTATACATACTGGTGGATTAACCATTACATCGATTTTGGTAATAATCATATGGGCTGAGCAACATGGCAGTATATACAGTATATATATATATATATATATATATATATACTGTCATGTTGCTCAGCCCATATGATTACTAATAACTTAGATTACTGATTAATATATGACCAATAAACCCTAGACTGATCCTCACTATCAGCTCACTTCTGGCCATCACTTCACACTGATGACTGTTACCTTAGTTCAGCAGCTCTGCTGGCCGATACTCATCTCCCTCATCACTCATCACCAGCACTGAAGCACAGTAATTACTGGCCCTAAACTCATCTCCACTCAGACTTCAGACAGAGACTGTCCACATGCAGCGCTAAATCCCTAACCAGATGTCACAGTGTACATCTTACTAGGTATCTGCATATCAAATTGCTGGCCAGAACTGTAACTGAACAGAACCAGTGACTGCAGAAACGTCATATTAGAACAGCTGAGGACACACTCTCAGAAAAAAAGGTACAAATGCTGTCACTGGGCCGGTACCTTTTCAAAAGGCACACCTTTGTACCTAAACAGTCCATATTGGTACTTTAAAGGTACATATTAGTACCTAAAGTGTACATATTAGCTTTTGAGAATACCTTTTGAGAAGGTACTGCCCCAGTGACAGCTTTTGTACCTTTTTTTCTGAGAGTGCAGGAGTTGCATTTCTCAGGTTGAAGCTCTCTAGGCCTCTGTTCCTGATAGTATGAACCGATTGCTTTGTTTACTCAATGGCCGACCGATGAAACTGAAAGTTTCTGGCTAGCCATCTTCATAATCTTTTCCAAACATATTTTGGTATTCAGAGCTACAAAACATATTAATTAAACAGTGTCATCAGGCTGATGCTGTCTGAAATAAATGTAACGACCTATAACGACGCATGTGTGGTGTAAACTATCAGAAATGTGGCACCAGGACAGAGAGAAAAATATCCTCCAATATTAGATTACATTAGCCCACTCTCTCAAGTACAGCGATGGTCACGTTGTGTCGTGGCCTCCTTACTCAGTACCGTAGTGCTCATCAGAAGCCAATGGAGTTTTAATTATGCTGTTTGGATTTAATTACGCTCTGCTCTGCTCTGCTTCAGGGAACATCGAAGCTCCGCATACCCGTAATGTTATCTCTACAGTCTATCCATTACTAATGCGATTTAAAAAATTACAGGCCAGCTTTGTGATATAATGATGCAGAAAATAAGTCTCAGATCGTATAGGTTCGCCACAGGGCACCGCACATAGTACAGCAGATGAGAATATAGCAATTTGTCAAGCTGAATGTAATGAGTAACACCTGCTTCTCAGCACAATGCTGTACATAACCACAGTCACACACTGTATGTAGCCGCATACGCAGCGAGGGTCAGTCGCATTCTCTTGTGACAGAGAACACAGGTGGCCAGTTCACTCAAGCCCAGCTATGATAATCCCCACATCCCATGCCAGTTTGTTCTAACATCAGCTGGCAAGTTTGAAGACCTTGCATTGTAACAGGACAATTACCACAATTCATCTTTGACTTACACGCTGCGTTCATTCTAAGCATTTTCTGGTTGACTGTACTCTTGTTGCAGTTGGCTTCAGGTATGCAACTTATTAAGCCAACAAGTTGAGCTGTATTTGCACAGAGAAAACAAACAATTAACATAGAATGAATTGATTTTCGTTAAAGATATGTTGATCGTCCTGCCGAAGAAGAAAGGTTTGTCTCATTAAGAAGCCTCCTGTTTCTCCACCAGCCCATGGTGCTGAAACGGAGGTGTTAAAACGAGGACTTGATTTATTAAGTACTAATTGTTGGTGTGAATGTCTCTGCTCTGGTCTGGTGCGGGTTACTGACAGTCTCCACTGAGTGTGAACTTTTAGCGGCTGGCAGATTCATGGGATGAACCCCTGCTGAGGAAAGAATATTTTTGAAAAGTTGCAAAGTTGTTGCCACCACTCGAAAAACGCCCCTCGCGTCCTAGGGGGGTATTGTTTATTTTTTTCACCTCCAACAAGCTAGTGATTGATGAGAGAGAGAGAGAGGTTGTCTGTGAAAAGAACAGAGGCAGGAGAGAGAGGGAAGTGAGCAGGACATGGAGGTGGAAGAGAGGAACGGGCCTAAAATAAGCCAGTCATGGGTTTGGACTGCTCACAGGTCAGTGGCGAAGATGTGTTCACAAGCCATCACATAGGCCACATGACAGGGATGGCAGACCATTGCTGGGGGCCCAAAAAAAGAGAGGCCCGCAGCTCTATTTATGGAGCAGAAATTCAGCTATGGACACGCACTGTCAGCTCATGATGGATCAGTGAGAGAGGCCTGGGATGGGTGGGCAGCAGGGTTATATTATTGCAGCACTGGGGTTTTAGGGACAACATTTCACCAAGCATGTATGGGCCCCATTCAGGGGACGAACTGAGATCCCGATCATTAGACATCTGTGCTTTTATAGCTTTACTAAAAGAGTGTAATCATGTCAGCAACCTATGTAAAAGTTAGCTTTATCATATTTTGTACAATTCATTAAAGGAATAGTTCACCCAAAAATGAAAATTTTGTCTTCATTTACTCACCCACATGTCGTTCCAAACCTGTATGAGTTTCTCTCTTATGTTGAACACAAAAGAAGATATTTTGAAAAATTCTGAAGAACCAAACCAAAAATTGTTGATCCCCACTGACTTCCATAGTAGGGAAAGAAATACTATGGAAGTCAATGGGGACCAGAAACTGTTTCGTTACTCACATTCTTCAAAATAAATTATTTTGTGTTCAGCAGAAGAAAGAAACTCACAGTTTTGGAGCAACATGAGAGTGAGTAAATGATGACACAATATTAATTTTTGGGTGAACTATCTTTTTGAAGTCACGATGAAAGAGAAGTAGCAACAGATCTCTTTTGTATTGTGACATATCTCTGAGTGAAACTGATTATCAAAAAGAATGTAGGGTGGAGACTTGATTCTGTCCATCGGGTGTTGATTGAATCTGAATTCAAGCTTGCGGGGTTTAAGTGGACTAAATTATGTTCAACATAAGAAAGAAACTCATACAGGTTTGGAACGAAATGTGGGTGAGTAAATGAAGACAAAATTTTCATTTTTGGGTGAACTATCCCTTTAAGAGGAAAACCTCTGTAGTTCATACAAAATAACTGCTAAAAATAGTGTGTTTTATTTTTTTAATGTTTAAACATATCACATTTATATAGCTTCATTCTAATATATTTTATATATAAAGCCTTCATAATCAATTAGTCTAAATTCATAATTAATCATGGTAAACCTTTTTAAAAAGGTCATTAATGATGTCATGATCAATCTGTATATGCATGGTGAAGCAAGTTGTTTACACAGATCAAAGCAGGGCTTCCTCTTACAATCTAGCATTTAATACTCTCCACAATGCCATTATAAAGGTTGCTGAGTCTGCCCAGATTTTCTCCAGCACATCTGCTGCAGAGGGTCGAGTGCGTTCTCCAAGACTCATCTTTGGAATAGCAGTGATGACCCCTGGAGTGAAAGTCTGCAGATCCCGTTACGACCCCCCTTCAGCCGTCCGGCCTTATGATTTATTTATCTGCTCAGAATTTACAGCTTGTGAAATAGTCTCAGTTAACAGCACAGAGCAGGACGGGACGGGGCGCAGAACAGTGCTGGGGGGCAGGTGGAACAATAGAACCAGCTTCACAGAAGGCGCAAGAAGGACCTGTGCGTGTACCAGCGTTTGCAGCTGGTGTATGCATTCCTCATGTCTGACGCACCTCACTTAAGGAGGAGCATATAAATCCAGTCGGTAAGGAGGAGGAGACGTGTCACATAACTGGTTGTCGGTTTTTTTAAGACGTGAGGAAACATCACTCGGCTTGATTTCTTTTTTGAAATACAGCAATACCATGAACGTTTGTGCTAACATTTATAGATAAGAGCACACAGGGGTCTACTAGTGCCACTGACCCTTACACTCATAAAAATAAAGCTTCTTTATTGACATTGATGGTTCCAAGAAGAACCTTTAGTATCCATGGAACAGTTCCATTCCACAAAGGTTCTTCAAAGTGAAAATAAGTTCTTTAGATTATTAAAAAGAAAGAACACCATACTTTTTCTAAGAATTGTTCACTGAAATGGTTCTTCTGTGGCATCGCTTGCGCAAGAACCTTTTTGGGACCTTTATTTTTAAGAGTGTACAAAGTTTCAGCTCAGGCCAAAATAGAGACTTTAAAGGACAAATGCTCTCAGAAGCATAAGCACAGAGCTTGGAGGTCTGTCAGTGTGTGGCTTAAAAAACCCTCCACATAGCAGAACTCTCCCATACTGTTCACCAATATCATACTTTGCATTTATTTATCTCCTTAATTGATTATAACAAACAGGTTCTTTATTGAAATTATATATTATATAAATAATGTATGGGTCAAAGAGTGCAAAGAGGGGCTGTGACAAACCACTGTTCTTTAACTTTGTCCTGTAGTGAACTAGGCTGTGGTGAGTGTTTGTGCTGGTGGTTGTGGTCTGGGCACTGCGGGGGCCAAAGTTCATAAAGACTTTTGCCTCATAAATGTCTGCTCTGTGCCTGCAGGTCATGATCTCAATGTGGTGGTGGGAACGTCTGACTCTATGCATATATTTTAATGTAGTGGCTTCCACTGTTAATTGTCTTTCTGTGCTGTCTGGCAGAAGAACATTGTTGGTTTGGAGTTGAATAGCTGTCGGGGGACCTGGTATCGTTTGAAATCACAATGTACCCTGTGGTACCATCTAAAACCCTGATCTGCTGGCATGAAGTGATGCTTCAGATTGATGTGAAACTGAGTTTAATGAAGAAAATGTGGAGCAAAATTTAACATAAATTGCACATCAATCAACAGGCCTGTCAAAATAATTATGTTCGGTAATGGCTAATAAAATGCTGCTAGTGTCCAAAAAATGTTTTATATATATTAAAAAAGGCTAAATTAAACTAGAGTAATGTGTCTATAACAATTTGTCATTAAACGTAATTATTATTTGTATTATATAATTAACAAAATTTGTATTTAAAGATATATTATAGTTGTATTATTAAATTCTATATTAATAGTAGTAATTATTATTATTACTTGATCAAATAAGTATTATTAATTACAGCAATATTTACACTTAAAATGATTTTTCAAAGCTTTAAATAAAACATTACTTGAGTACATTTTACAAGAAAATACTACCGTTTTCTGCTTCAAAATGTCATGTTCATGTAATTTTGTTTTTTACTTGATGTTTTTTTTTAATTGTTTGTGAAATTTACTACAGTAGCAATTTCTTAGTGAGAACTGATACACTATTTTTTTACACACCATCTTTATTTCATGACACCATCAAATATGGCATTAGATGTACATTTTAATTTACCTTATTTTCTTAATAGACACTTCTTACTAGATATTTTTTCTTTCCACAAAAACGTTAGTGGTCACAAGGATTATTCTTCCATGCAGTAAGACAATAAAATGACTCAAATAAGAGGAAACGTACTTAAAGTAAGAAGTAAACAAACAACTACCCACCCCAAATGTCATCGACCCAAAGTGGGGGAGAGTTGCAGGGTTGGGGAGCAGACTAAAGGGAAACCAAGAGTGGAAATGTCATAAATCAGCTGGGTTTTAGAATCTGATGACAAACCTAATTCCTGTCTGAAAAGAGCCGAGCCATCCCCTCCTGACTGTCATCGAAGCCGGCCTATAAACATCGCAGCTGTCAGCCAAACTCGCGAGGCCCGCGAAGGACATGCCATTGTACCTCTCGCATGCTCTCTTCCTGGGCCATTTCTGGAATGGAGGTGCTGGTGAATTCCATTTTACATTTTGTCACATTCGACCCCTTGCTCAAACTCTGCAAAACTCCACCCCGACAACCCGATCCACCAGCCACCACTTCATTTGGTTGTGTCTGACCATCTGTTGAAGGGCATTACTTCTTTAAAATCACTTCATCCTCCTATTGCTTCTAAAACAGGTTGTGAAAACTTAATATGGAAACATGGGTGATGGTTGGATGCTGAGAGAAGGAAAAGGGGGGATAAAGCTGGGGGAAGGGGGTATACATGCAGTGCTAAATGTTACCACTGCGAAAAGTGAGTAGAGGAGCTTAAGAGGCCATTTTCCACTCAACAAATGTCCCCCACTGCTGCCAAACACAAACTCTACAACACAGATCATGGTAATTAAATAGGCCTTCACATATATGTTATCACATATGCAAATCATAAACATATTTTGTCAAGAACATGGTCAAATATATAACCTTATTTATAAAAAGGGAAATGATTATCAACAACTAAAATGAAAAGCAATATATAGACTGACATCAGCAAAATACATTTACAATGTTAAAAGACCTCTATTTCAAATAAACACTGTTCTTTCTAAATGTCTATTAATCAAAGAAACCTGAAAAAAAAGTATTATGGTTTCCACAACCATTATTAAGCAGCACAACTGTTTTGAACATTGAAAATAATAAGCAATGTTTCTTGAGCACCAAATCATCATATTAGAATAGGGTTGCCAACCCTCCCGTATTAGCCGGGAAGTCCCGTATATTGGGCTTAATTTATGTGTCCCGCGTACGTGACCTCCCAATCCCGTTTCTTGACTGCTAACCACTGACTGATAAAACATCAGCAGTGCTGACCACTTGAGAATGATCACCGACACCAATCACAGCCACCCTCACGCAGTATACGTTAAGCAAATCAGAAATACATATATACAAATATATATACGCTTGTAATGCCTGCTGAAAATTCAGCTTTGCATCACAGGAATAAATTACATTTTAAAATATAGTGTATCAAAATATAATTTTTTTTTTTAAATTGCAGTAATAAAATATATTGTAAAATATTACTGGTTTACTATATTTTTGATCAAATAAATGCAGCCTTGGTGAGTGTGTATATATGTGTATGAGCCTGTGTGTGTAAAAATGTGTTATTAATGATAAATAAAATTTAAATAAATATATTAAAATATTTTTAATTAGGCAGCCCAAGTGACATTTTTCTGCTTATTTGTGACATGTCATATCCAATGTAGAAGCCAAAGAACTGAGCAAGCACAGCCTTGGAAAAATCGAAAATTAATAAAAAAAAAAAAGCATGCATTGACAATATATGCAATGAAATTAAACAAGAATCCAACAGAGCCATTTTGTTTCTGTGGACAGACTTTACAGAGAAACTGTGTTTCCTCTCACGCAGAGGTAGTCTAGAGACTGGACTAATTGCAGCTTCCTTCAAGTTAAAGTGGGACATAAATGCTATGAAGAATTATGGCTTGGAATAAATTTGTAACAAACTCTAAAATGGGGGGCTTCCACCTCATCAGTTCTTTGGCCTCTGCATTGGACGCGACACATCATAAATAAGCAAGAGAATGTCACAGGGGCTGCTTCCTGCCTAATTAAATAAATGTGTGCTGTGTGATGCTGTGAATGCCTGGTGTTGTGTGTGTACCATATGTATGACAAATGCACACACATCTTGCCACAACACACGTGCAAAGGTCACACACACACACACAAACTTCCTGCCTGCATCTTTCTCTCTCTTTCTCAATCATGTCCTGACAAACATACAATAATAAACCAGTTCCTGATCTCTTAACAAGGACTATACATCAAGCCATGTTTCATTGTAAGAAGCCTTGACAATTCATGGAGCAGAAAAGTGGATTTAAAACATCAGCAAATACCTGCTTCATATACTTTTAGCATGCAATAAATAAAATCTAACAGTAACAGAACAATAAAAAGTGGAAAATGGGATTTATTTGTATTCATATAGGTACAACTCAGTAAGGTAGACTCATAAACCCAGGCCGCACATCTCATATCCTTCTCAAGTCTAAAACAATCTAGTTAAAATGTTAAAATCTGTCGGAAAGCAGCCACCAGACCTGAAAATGGACCCAAAATGCTGAGCTCAAAAGACTTAAACTAACACTCCAGGCTCAGATGATGTCAGTCAACACCTAAATACTCTTGTCTAAGCTCAACGCTAATTGTATCCATCATCACCTGTGGGAATCGAGACATCCCACCAACACAAAGCTGGTTTTGCAGAGGCTGGACAGACCAGCTCTAGGGCAAATGACTGCCATTGTTCTCATTCTCTACCACACCAACTGTCCAAAATCTGGACAGCATGCAGATACACACCACATACGTAGACTGAGCTAGACACAGTCTCTACATGAAAACTTAATTTTGTAGTGGTTCAAATGGTTTGTAAGAGAACAGTGCAGAATTGAAGTTGATCCTCCATTTGCGGGGTAAAAAGTGAAAAATAGTACCACATAAAAAGTACCACTCTACAGTTTTAATTCTATCATGACAACTCTCAGAAGATTTTAGCATTTGTATTATGTATTATGTATTTGGTCTTGGCGGAATAGATCTGCTACGCTGCTGTTGGTTATTGCTGTTGTTATAGATTATTGCTGCTGCTGCTGCTGCTGTAAAACAAGTACAAGAACTTGCTACTGCCAATACATACGCAGATATGGTGCTTTGAGTATTTAAGACATACTGCTTCACAAGTTGAATATTATAACCCCTAGCATCTATACAGGTGGAGCTGGGGAAGGTGGAGGATTTCAGAGGAACTCTAAAAGCATGCTGTGAACCGCTCTAATGAATGCTAACCAGCCATTTAATGTAAAGCAGCAAGCTCACTGCTGCGCATGAAACATGAACCAATCAGCTTGTGGCAAGTAATTTAACGCTGTGAATATCATCAGTTTATGTTAATGACCCATCAGCCGGCGCCTTCTAGAGTTTGTACAATATGGACATACTGACAGCTATACAAAAAAAAACAAAAAAACACACAAGTACAGCTTTAGAAATCTAAAAACATTTTTTACAATTAACGCATTATATTTATACCATAAATATATTTGTATAGTTATTACGGAGTCCAAAATATCAACTCTACCCTAAACTTTACCACTTCTCAACAATATAAAAAAAAATGCAATAGGCAGATTGTACAGTGAATTGTACATTACTTTTAGTTATATTATACTATTATATTCCAAATTATTCTGGGTTAAATGATTTGCTTAGCCTCCAAAATCTGATTATTACTTATAGTTGTGACTATAACATCAAATATGTTGAGAGTTATATGAACAACTGAAATATGATTGTTATTTATTATTTCCTTTTTTTTTTTTTTTTTTTTTGCGAACAAAACTGAAGGGGTACAGTTACAGGGTCACACACATTTCTTTCATAAATATGTATTTTCCCACATCAACATGATTTCAAACATATAACAATTATCATGGTTACATACCATTTTTCTTATGCAGACTAAGGTCTTAAGTATTGTTTTAATTAATACTACAGACATTTATTAGAATGATGCTTATTAACAAAGATGAAAGGTTAATGTACATTTTCAAAAGTGAAATGGTTCAATGTAGTCAAAATAAATGAGCCGCTGTTAACAACGCTATTACAACAACTGGCTGCAGTTTCCATAGTTTCTTTTAATGGAAAGACTTTACAATAAGGTTCCATTTGTTAACATAAGCTAACATGAACTAACAAAGTAAAACACTTCTGAAGCATTTATTAATCTTAGTTAATGTTTATTTCATTCACTATCTGTTAATATTATTTCATGGATCAACCTGAACTAAAAATAAGTTGCATTTCATTAACTAATTTTAACAAAGATTAATAAATACTACTCCGTTAGCTTTCCATTAGCGTTGTGTATATCCAACACCAGCTCAGAAACAAGCATTTTGAACACGCACAGGCAGTAATAACTTAATAAAAGTAAGTGTTTGTTTTAGTGGAAGAGAGAAGTCCCTTCAATTAAAACACCATCTCTCACTGGGGCTCTCCTTACTGCAGTAAATTTAACTTGGCATTCCTTTGTATGGAGCAGGTGTTTGGGATTACCGAGCAAACCCTCTGTCTGAAGAAGGCTTGGGAGGAGGGAGTGTGGTCACAGAGATGGAAAAAAAAGTCCAGGGTACAGTTGTTCTGGGACATATGAGCTTAAACTTCATGCTATTCCTATATTAAGATTTGTTTCCTCTTTCAAACTCTAGTTCACTTGCTAGTAAAACATATTAGCGGACATCCACGCGCACTGAATAGTTTAAGTGACTATAATGGAGTGCTTCATCTCAATTATTACATTCAAAATTTAATCCACAATGGAAAATATCTCTGTTCGTGCATTTACAACCAACCTCTTTCAGCACCTGCTTTCCAGACCAAAAGTGTAACATAAGGATGCTAATCTAGCTATAACGTTTATTGTTTCCTTTAAAAGCCTGTGAGACTGTGAACAAAAGCTGGTCACTAATTCCAGTCATCCTCCTGCTCACTGCTGTGGCGAACGAGGTGTTAAAGGGTTAAACGCAAACTATCCTGATTTACAGAGGCACATGGTTTGCCAAACATAAGGGCACAGGAACACACACAGGCACAGAGGTATTTTCATGTAGCAATTGCGCACCCTAACAACTGCATACATTTCATGGACTTACAGGAGATTTATCTTGCAATCAGGAAATAAAAGTGCCATTACGCACAAAAACACCCCAGGTTTGAGGTCTAAAAGTGTGTGCTGATGCCAAATGCCACCGGTAGAGCGAAATAAAGGTAAAGCAATGAAGCCTGTAGGCCTGCACTGCCAGAAAGTTTTCACCAGGCCTGCTACTATGGATTAGCTGTGCGACAATAGCATTTTGTGACCATATTAGAACGCCATTTTTACCCAACTAACCGCTTTGAAAGGCGATTAACGTGGAGCTGTTTGGAAAGGCTGGCTTGAAATTTCCATGAAACCGATGGCCCAGGTGAGGGGTGGAGGAGAATGCAGCGGCTGTTCGTCAAACCTGCATTCAGACACGCACCCAACACATATCTACATGCCTCGACACATAGATTGATGAGCGGCTAACATAGATGGCGAGGCACTGGCATGGCCTACTCTACAAACACAATCTTAAGCCAGCCATCATAGTAACATTTTATGTGACAAGCATTATAAAGGTGATTTATTGTACACATGTGTGTTGGCAGAATATTTCCCAGAATATTTAACTGTTGGGGGGGGTTCTGGATTAGCTCTGCATTTTCAAGCAGCCTGAATGATGGCTGTTCGTGCTGTCCATCTATCGACCGTTAAACAAACTTCCTGTATAATGGAGTGCTTCATCTCAATTATTACATTCAAAATTTAATCCACAATGGAAAATATCTCTGTTCGTGCATTTACAACCAACCTCTTTCAGCACCTGCTTTCCAGACCAAAAGTGTAACATAAGGATGCTAATCTAGCTATAACGTTTATTGTTTCCTTTAAAAGCCTGTGAGACTGTGAAACAAAAGCTGCTCACTAATTCCGGTCATCCTCTTGCTCGCTGCTGTGGCGAACGAGGTGTTAAAGGGTTAAACTCAAACTATCCTGAATTACAGAGGCACATGGTTTGCCAAACATAAGGGCACAGGAACACACAGGCACAGAGGTATTTTCATGTAGCAATTGCGCACCCTAACAACTGCATACATTTCATGGACTTACAGGAGATTTATCTTGCAATCAGGAAATAAAAGTGCCATTACGCACAAAAACACCCCAGGTTTGAGGTCTAAAAGTGTGTGCTGATGCCAAATGCCACCGGTAGAGCGAAATAAAGGTAAAGCAATGAAGCCTGTAGGCCTGCACTGCCAGAAAGTTTTCACCAGGCCTGCTACTATGGATTAGCTGTGCGACAATAGCATTTTGTGACCATATTAGAACGCCATTTTTACCCAACTAACCGCTTTGAAAGGCGATTAACGTGGAGCTTTTTGGAAAGACCGGCTTGAAATTTCCATGAAAACATTGGCCCAGGTGAGGGGTGCAGAAGAATGCAGTGGCTGTTCGTCAAACCTGCATTCAGACACACACCCAACACATATCTACATGTCTCGACACATAGATTGATGAGCGGCTAACATAGATGGCGAGGCATTGGCACGGCCTCTGTTAGGCCCAAATCTACAAACACAATCTTAAGCCAGCCATCATAGTAACATTTTATGTGACAAGCATTATAAAGGTGATTTATTGTACACATGTGTGTTGGCAGAATATTTCCCAGAATATTTAACTGTTGGGGGGGGTTCTGGATTAGCTCTGCATTTTCAAGCAGCCTGAATGATGGCTGTTCGTGCTGTCCATCTATCGACCGTTAAACAAACTTCCTGTGAAAATAATAAGCGGAACAAATCAAACTGCAGAATGTGGCGCAGAGGCCTAGTCGAGGACTGAGGAGGCGCATTGGTTTATAGAGAGGAGAAAAACGTGCCTAAAGCTGCGTGGTGTTTTTACAGGCCTATATTATTTATGGCACGATTTACTCAATCGTCACCGCACTGATAATACACCCAAAACAATTTCTACAGGTCAATACTTTACACTGTAAATACTTTAGCCTTGCAATATAATTTCACAAAGGCAATGTCTAGTCAATCACAATTACAGTAAACATGACAAACATATTTATTGCTCCAGTAAAACGATCATTAATAATAGCAAGCAATATCGCTCTACCTAGCTACATTGACCAGGGTGTCTTTTCCACTGTTTAGTTATGCTGTGTCTGTTTTGAATAAAGATATTTTGAAGAATGTGTTGACTGTTCAAGACGGGGTCCAAAACAACACTGAATCATTGTCTATTATGGACAGTTCAAACATCCTTCAAAATATCTTATGTGTTCTACAGAAGAAAGAAAGACATGTTGGTGAGTAAATGATGACAGAATTTACATTGCCTGAACTACACTTCAGTAAAAACAAAGCTCTGTAGTGATGGATACCTGTTTTTCTATATCAAGGTCCTAAAAATTCAGGAGAGGAAAACAAAGCCATGTCAATTCACAGAACAATTAACCAAGTAACAAACTGTTTAGGCTATTTTTATTTCATTTTTATTATTATCATTATTATCTTTTATTGGTTATTCTTTTGCAATAGTTTCCCTTTCTGGAATGTAGATATGTTATTTATATTCATATTCATTTACAGGCTATGCACAAGAGCACGCTTAAACTAAAGGATTTATTACACTAATTGGCTGGTGATTTATTTAAGAATTTGGCACAAAGTTGTTTCATTTTTAAGCAAATTTTTCAATGACTGCTTTGTTGAACTCAGGGATCTCATGTGTTTCTTAGAAGTGTTTTAATTTTAACAGTCTGATGATTTTAACAAACGGGGCAGTCTCATATCTGCCCATATCGCTCGCAATTAGGACATGCTGCATTTTCATTTTTCACCACAGATTTACAAGCTGTTGAGCTTGGGAGGGCAGTTGCACCCTCTATTTTTGAATAATGCTGAACACCTTTATGAGCTAACAATTTAAGTTAACAATTTAAGATTGATTCAGTCTACATAAAGGTCTATGTTTTCAAGTGGATGAATATGCCTACTGCTCATACAGTACAGGCAAGGCACAGATGGTCCCTTGATTTCTTGGTTAA
Organism: Sinocyclocheilus anshuiensis; assembly: GCF_001515605.1. Lineage (NCBI taxonomy): Eukaryota > Metazoa > Chordata > Actinopteri > Cypriniformes > Cyprinidae > Sinocyclocheilus > Sinocyclocheilus anshuiensis. The sequence goes on from NW_015554074.1 coordinate 798,935, forward strand.
ATGACTAAAAAAAGGTCTGTGGCTTACACAAGCTCTAGATATTTTCACATTTTATTCTATGCCATAAAATACATTTTTGTCCTTTTCACCAGTCTTGAAAAAGTGGTTGCTAACAAGTGGCCTAATGTGCCTACATAGTTTGTTGACGACATTAAACAACATCATGCCGAATAAGTAAATTCATCTACTCATTAGTCTGCTATTACAGCCTCATTGTGTTTATAGTCTCACATTTGCAAACTATTCCAATTCAGATTTTCAAGGGAAAGACTGAAATAGTTGTTGGAAGCCTAATGGTGGTAAAGTCATATGACTTTGGTGTGGTGGTGTTTGTTTTTGTTTGTTTTTTTTACTTCTGGTGAAATTTCATAAAAGCTGTGATGAACGAAACATGTAAGAATCATAAACTTTTGTTGGTCACAGAGCTTATTTTCTGCAATAATCAAAAAGCCAACAGAAAAAGAAAAAAAGGATGATGTGAACTTCCTGGGTTGGCCTACAAAAAATTTGCCATCACTCCAGCACTCTAACAGAACTGTTGTTAATGACATCCTCACACAGATGGGGGAGTAATAACTTGTGTTAATTAACTGATTTGAGATTAATGTCAGATTACTGATGTAAATAATGTACATGGCATATGAGAACTACTTTGCAATTGTTCTCTGTTGTTTGCTTTCTAGATGGTTGATTTAGTCATTGGTTTCTTTCCACATATGTCATACTCCATGGTTCACCCTGTGTACTAGTGCACATTTACACTCTTCAAACACAACACTTGATAAACTGTAGAAAAGCTTTCTACATAATGTTTATATATAAACTTCTAACCACAGGTCAAGAGCTTTAGTTCTAACCACATAACATTGCAACACTGTTTTCAAATGTTCATTGGAACTATGGTTTCGGGAAACCCAGAATCACTGAACTATGTTGGTAACAACAGAACTTGCGACCATAGTTGACTAAGGATGCTTTGGGAAACGCACACCAGAGAGCCGATTTCTAAAAGTTATGTGTTTTGACAGAGTTTGAGGTTTCAGCCACACTCTTCTTACCTCACGTCTGGTTTTGGGGATGCTTGATTCAGTGCATGCTTCAGCAAGGTCACTAGCAAGATCCATGGGACCAGTCCAGGCCAGACTTCTCTCATTAGAGGAGGAAGTGCCTCAGTGGGGGGTCTCTGTACTCCACAGGTACTGAGCCACAGGAAAAGGGGTCTGGCCCTGGGCTCAGCTGTTTCCAACTGGACTTATCGTTTCATCAGAACCATTTGCTTTGAGAGGGTGTTGGCATCTCAAACATCTCTATTAATGGTTTAGATCAGTTTTAAAATGCTACACTTGTATAATGTTAGCATCTGTTAAAAACATGTCAAATTCCTGTGCATTTTAAATCTGGGCCTTTAGCGTGATACATTAAGTTAAGAAACATTGTTTTATAATAAATATGACTACATATGCCTTTAAATTTCTTTAAAATGTCAGAGTTGACAATAATGTGACATGTAGCTACATGGGGAGTAATTATGAAACAGTCAAATTAAGCCACCAACAAAAACTCAGGTACGTGTACAAACAGAGTAATTTGACTGGTTTTAAATCTGACAATCTGAAATTAGATTCTAATTACTCGTACTGTGGTGGAGGGATTCGCTGGAGATCCTGTAAACGTCAAACAATACATTCTGATTAGATAAACCTTTCGCCAATATTCATGTAAAAATTTACGGTTAGAAAACAATAGAAAATTCATACGCAAAAATAAAAAATAAAACAAAAAATAAAGAGAAAGAAAGGGGGAAAGTACATACACTGGAAACGTAATCTGAGCATTACAGCTGAATTGACTTGTACCGTTGCATTCAATAGGAATTCTGAGTTATTTACTCAAACAACAAGTTCAGTGTTGGTAGAATCATGTGGAAGAGAAACACAAGACAGCAATAGTTTACCAGAAATCTTATCTTATAAGATAGCCATACTTTAAACCAGCTGTGTGGATTGTCAGAAGAAACACTTCCGATTTTCTCATTGTCTTTTTTAATTCTTCTAGGACTGAAGTGTCTGCATGCGTTCTGGTTTTGCTCAGACTGATGGGATGGCATAGCATTTTTTTTAAAGGTTAAAATCTGGATCCCCAGAAAAGATCAATCATTGTAAACAGATCTGACACTCTAAGCTGTCACTCAAGGTACTGTTTGGTGAGCAGAGCCTTGTTATGTAGTTTGTAGTCACTATACATACATCTATGGGCAAGTTTTCAATTTACATATTGCATTTTGAGAGATGCCTTGCTAAAATTAATTAATAAATAATAATTCAAATATGTTTAAAGGAAAGCGAATATAAAAGAGAATCTATGAGTATTTCCTGAAAACAAGACAGTAGATTTTTGTTGTAACACAACAATGTGGGTTTGGTAAATAATGTATGGAATCTATTCAGTATACTTCAAATGTTTTCTTTTACACTTCAACATTCAGATTTCCTGAATGTACCTGTCCATTCTGGGTGTGAGAGGCCATGGTTCATTTTTACAGAGGACAAGTTGATTTGAAATTTTAGCAGAGCTTTGTTTCGAAGTACCAGACAAATAAATGTGAATAATTATCGGAAATAATGTCCAGATAGATGGAGATGTGCCAAATTATGTAATCATGCACTCTTCGATTGCATATCCAGTCATTACTAGAGCTGCACTTGAAAAACAGGTGTTTCTAATACAGAGAGATGTCTCCACAGTCTTCTGCCCGTTTACTTTCTGATGATGATTCAGATATGATATTTCATAGCTGGAACCGAGCACATGATGGGAAGTGATCTGAGAAAGAAGAAAAATAAAGAGGAACAGAGAGAAAGAGAAAAAAAATTACTCACTTCTGAAGACATCCATGTAATAGATGCTGATTGTGCTTTTAAATCAATGAAGTCTGTGCCGGGATAATGAGGACCAAAGCCCAGACATGAGAGAAGTGATCATAAATACATACTCTAAACGTATTAAGAGCAGACATATTAAAACCAGAAATGTAAAAATTACCCACATCCAGCGTCTAACAGATTCCTCTCTCCCCAATCCCTCTTGCCCTCATTCGCTCTCTTTAAACAGGTGGCATATTTATATGCATCACCACAGTGAAAAAGATGAATTTGATCCACATGGTCGTCTCTTTCTTCTTTATTTCAAAGAGAACAGCAGGATCAATCTTTTGTTTTTACACATTTATTTTTACACATTGACTTTCAAATAATAATTTTTGCTTCTCTTTATCTCAAGCCCATGATTATAACAGAGGGGAAAATAATAGGGCATGAGATAGATTGCATTTGATTAGTAAAAACGACTTTCTTAAGTTTTTGGAAATCCTCATGCTTTCTGTATGAAATTGTGTGTATAGTTCAACTTAAAAAAAATCATTGAACTACTCAAATACATACATAAATGTTTGTGAAGGTCAAATCTATGATAATTTCTGATTTGAGATCCATCATACTGTATACTGTATGATGTCATTTCAAAGCCACAACCAAAAGAAACTAAACATGCTTGATTTTTTTTTCAAGAAACATACAGAGGACTTATAATGTTTATTTAATGAGCTTTATGTGCTCGGCACTTGTATTTACAGTCTTAAAGGCCTAAAACATTATTGCTCATTACTCCCACACTATTTAAATTCAACATACACTGGCCATATAATTGCTTAGCATTTAAATATATTCATTTACAAACACTCCAAAGCATATACCTTGTCTTCCTATTGTATTTATCCACACAACAATTTAAAACCTATGTGCTTTGCGTGCATTCACTATTGCTCAAATGTTATGTTCCGCTCAGGATATGGTTAAGCCTTTTCCAAACCAATAGGCAAAGGTTTAGCATTTCAGTACAGATTGTCAGAACCATACAGAGACCCTGTTATTACAGGAGGATTTGACTTTGCCATCCTGAGACCCCTCATCTCTGAAAGAATCAGTGAGCTTACAACATCGCATCACAACCCATAACAAGTATCATATACTATCAACAACGAAAACGTAATACTGACAACACTTATTCGCTCACAGTTTTGAGGGCATTTTGTTCATGTTCTGACTGATGTCTCTTGTTCTTGTGGGATATTTAAGGGGCCATTATTGCACCAAATATGAATCCTCATCAGAATCCATTTTCTAAAAATCAGACCTCAGTTGATTTACTTCAGTTTTGCACATTGTTGAGATCGACAGGTCAGCAACAACAGTCAAGTTGGAAGGGTCATTTTTAGCTTGTATATCCATTCGTTTTGATGGCAAGTAACACTTCAACTCCATTTTAGTCTGACGATTGATAAGGCATGTGTGTAATACGTCCACACTGAACAGCTGGTGTCACCAACATCACAATGGCAAACTGCTCACGCCAATGTGTCAGACATTTTGAATGATAAAACTCTGAAAACCCAGTAACGCTGAGCAAAAGACTGCAGCAGCTGTTCGTGTTTGGTGTTTTGATCTGTTTTTGGTTTATTTTCAATGGCTTCAAACCATGTGCATGGACATCTGTGAAGAGGAGCCATACTGGCGGCCATCACAGCTGCCAGCCCCCTGTTGGCTGCCAGCAGGGTTGCCGATCATGTGCATACTGTCCATGCCGCTGTTGGACAGGTACTGACGTTCGGCAAACGCTCCAGCGGAGGAGGAGGAGCACAGTAAGCCACCCTGAGGTTTCTCCGGGCTGGCCGCCAGGCGTGGTGAGGCCGGGAAGTTGTATCCGTACAGGTTGTAGGGATTGTGAAGGGAAAAGGCGTTATATGTGCTCTGCTGCACATGATGATGGCTCCCAGAGAACATGTGGGCGGAGGAAGGGGAGGAGCCAGATGAAGCCGATGACCCAGAGGTGCAGCTCGCCCCTGCCTGCATGACGTACTGCAGTTGGGACGCGGGAAAAGAGGCCAGCTGACTTCCATATGCATCCATCTTGCCTCCGCCACTGCCGTTACCAGCAGCCAATGAGGCGTGAGCCCCTCCCTGCATTCCAGCAGCGATGAGAGAGGAAGTCCTCTGAGGCAGGAAGGAATCGGAAGCCTGGGCAGAGGTTACAGCGCCTCCTGTGGTCTGGAGGCGGCCGTAGGAGCTGTCGGCCAGTCCTCCGTAGCCCTGCAGGGCGGCCATGTTGCTCCTGGCACATGCCGGGTACTCAGACAAGCCCAGGTTACACAGCTGGCTCTCCCTGCAGCCCACATTGAAGGTGTTGGGCGCCAGATGGAAAGTAGGAGGGGAGCAGGAAGGGGAGAGGAGGTGTGTTGCACCTGAGGGAGATGGAGTGCCAGTGCTGGAGGTAGTGGGAGAGGTGCCAGTGCTCCCTCCTGAAAAACAGAGTCAGCAAACATTCAGAAACATCCAAACCCCAAAGACACACTGTGGATACACGTTCCTATGCATGAAGAATAAGTGCACACACAAGAGGAGAACAGTGAGACAGAGCCAGCTCTGAAAACACACACACTGTCCAACAATCACACCAAGAGAGTATCTCTTATTTCATCCCGTGGACCATGAGCAGTCACCATGGCTCCTTAGGGAGAGCATTTCATCTGGTTACAAGAGAGGCCTGTTCAAACCTGGCAACAAGTGCCACGAATTAACCCATAATGGAGCGCTCATCTCCACAGTGCTGTTCTACATCCTCCAAAAGTTGCTGAGCTTTCCTAAAGGGATTGACTCATGTTTTTCCAATCCTGTATGGTTTTATTTCCTCTATGAAACACAAAATAACATATTTTGAAATGTCAGCGTTTTTTTTGTCCATACACTGAAAGTCAGTGGGGACCAATTCTGGACCCAACTGACTTTCACTGTATGGACAGAAACAGTTCTTAAAAATATCTTTTTTGGAACAACATGAGGGTGAGTGAATGATGACAGAATTTTTGAGTGTTTTTTTCCGCTTAATGTCTATAATTATTGGTCTGTAATAAAAGGTTTATCATTAAAATTGTTAACAGTTGACCATTCTAAAAACTGAACTAACAGAATTTATTTATTATAAATTGTAATAATAATAATGATAATAATTAACGATATTACAGTTTTTATTTTGCTCAAATAAATGCTTCTTTCAAAAACAAAAAAGTGTTGACTCCATACTTTTAAAAGTGTACATTTGTAAACCGCGGGTTAACGTTGTTCTTTGCAGATTTGCAGTGTCAGTATGATTTACTGGAACACAATATGCAGCCTTTTTAATAATGGCTTGTCTCGCTCTTGCATATCAGCTGGGCTTATATTGAGTACAGTTTGTATTCAATATACTTTTCGGACTGTAAGTATACAAATAAAATGCTCTCTTCTTCACTCAAAAACATTTTCCATCACTGTTTGACATTTTGATTTTTACCTAAACACTGAGACAAAATACAGTGCATGAAAGTTCCTGTGCCTATTTACAGCGCATAAATATGTAATAAGACAAGCGCTGTTCAGTTTATGATTGGTGGTTTGTTGTGAAACAATTGACCATTACATTCTAACACAGCTTTGTTTCACACTGTATACATTTGGCACCAAAATATGGGGTTACCTCTGTGTGAGACATTGGTTTACCTGGGTTTGAAAGCTAGTTTAAGGAGACAATAACCAGAGGTTAAGCACAGTGTGAAAAGCCCATTACATGTCTTGTCAGCTACAACCATCTCAGGGATAATGTGACAAATGTTGAATGCAAATGTGGCTTGAGTTTCATAACACGCATGTCTGGTCAACAGAGCACTGGCTGTCTTCTCTCAGTATGACAGGCAGCATTTGGGCATATGTTCATAGAGGGAAAAATTCACTGGCACATATGTACAGCGAATAAGTCACTTGGAACTGAATGATAGCAGTGGAATATCTACCACATATTTCTTTATTAATGAGAAGTTGGCCAGCACTCAGTTTGTTGTTTTGAAAATCTAGTCTGCTCTGCGGCTCGGAATGGGAAAGAAACGAAATAATTCAGAACTCTCTTGGCTGAGGCTTGGGCCAGCTCCATATGCGTTCGATAATACAGCTGAGTTCTGGTTCACTCGACGTGGTTCTGTTCTGTTGGCTGAGGGAAAGGAGACCTCACGGTGATGTCATGTTTTCCCCCTGTTGTCAGGCTGGGGTGAGAGAGGCTTCAGTGGTGCTTTGAGAACAACTAATTACTCCAATAGATCTGCATGTAGTTCTCGAGGGCAGTCAGTTTGGGGCTGCGAGGGCAGGGGCGGAGGGAGAGAACACAACGTTTTGTCAGCCGTGCGAGAACTTTAATTAACATTTAATCTGTTTCATGAAGTTTGTGATGACAAACAGATGTCTACTCAGACAAAATACCATGCTCACATTTGATCATCTGGGCCATAACATTAGCTATGAGTAAGAGACTGCGCTAAAGAGATGGTTTTAGCAAAATTCACAAGAAGAATTTTACTTTTGAATGACTCAATCTGTCATCATTTATTCACCCTAATGCTGTTTCAAAACAAATGCAAAGTACCATAAATGTACCATAAAAGTGGTCTATGCATCTTGTGTGGTATATGAAATCATATGATCACGTTGTTTGAGAAACAGACTGAAATGTATGTTGTTATTCACTGAAAATCTTTACCAGAATATTGAATCAATGAGTTTAGCTTGAGAGCAGGATCAGTTCAATTAGTGAATGAATCATTCATTGCTTTTTCAAAAAGATCAGACTGAAAATAATTATTACATTTTGAATATGTGAATTTAAATGTATATTTAATTCTTTAAACAATGATTTTTGGACTCTTTCTCACATTAAGCTATAACATGGTTTAATTTTAGGGCTAACTGTTCCTTTAAGGTGTTGAAGAAGGGAAATAATATTTGATCGTTTGAACAGGCATATAGACAACCTCACTCTTGGACACAAAAACACAAGATTGTCCAACTTGTCCCACCCATTGCAGAGCTCCCTACAGGCTTAGTGTCATTCATAAATCCACTGTGGTATGTGATTATTGTGGCCACACAGTAACTTTAAAAATGATTTATGAAGCAATATTTTGAAATCCAAAGCCTCCGTTATTCAAGTAGGCAAGTTAAAAACATCTCTGCATACCTTGCTGTTTCTGCATGTTCGTGAAGTCTTCAAACGTCAGAGTCCTCACTGGAGGTCTCCAGAAAGCATACGTCTCCATTATTGCCTCCAACCCAGTCCTGCACGAGGGACAGTGACAGAGAAAGACAGAAGAAGAGACGAGAGATGGCAGAGAAAACAGGTGAGCCAGTCAGATTATGCACAAGAGGCAGCGGCAAAAAGGCAAAAAAAGAGAGGGGGAGTTTGAGGAAACTGGAGCCTGTAAAAAGGAGCAGGTTTTTACTGTGCACATAAATCTGGGTGATGTTTCATCTGTGCTCTGTACATGGCTCCCCTTCCAGTGTGATTTACTCCTCTTTGCAGCGCTCCCTGCATCGGCCCTCGCCGCACAGCTTAAGCGGCAGTAATTCTCTACTCCTTTCTGCTTGTTAGTGAGACGCTCTAATTACTCACTTATGCACTGGCTGAGACTGAATCCAAACACTGGTCACCAAATGAAAAACTTATATTTTCCTTTAATATAATACATCACTGATTGTGATTTACATTAAAATACTGATTTATAGCTTGGTTAAGCACAACTGACTCCACCGATCATCAAAAGCTAACATTACAACTTAATCTGCGGTTTGTATACTGGGATGAGAAGGATCCAGTGCATAAATGGAACTGTGGTTACTTTGTGACTGATCAACTGTTTTATTGTATGAAAAAGTCTTTTATTTGCATTAGTTTTATATTTGTTTTATCACTTTATATATGTGTGAGGGCAAGAGCATTTTCTGTATATATATCTTACTCCTGAATAATCTTTTCATCTCTATTTTTCTGCAATGAAAATCTAACGCTAGTTCATAAATCAGGCGGTCTATTGTTTGAAAAATGAAAAAAGATGTCTCAAATATCTGTGGCGATAATACTCTCCATATGGAAGCTTGCTTTCATGTGCTGAGGGTCTGTCTCAGACTTTCTTGCATTATATGACCGTTCTGACTCGCATCTTATAGAGACGGAGCAATGAAGTGCACGGAAATACGGCGAGAGGGAAAGAAAGGCGAGTGAAAGGGTGGGCGAGATTGAGGGAAAGGAGTTAAAAAAGCGAGAAAAGGAAAGAGAGGCATTTTTCTTTCCGCTGCCCTCAATCAGACTGCTTTATCACAGATCGACTAGGCTTTCTTGGCATCCGAACGAGGGAGTGATTTTAATGTAGCGGGACGTGGGATTAGGAGGGATCTCCTGGGGTTCATATCCATTTGAAAGGCCACTGCCGAGATATGTGTGTATTTGTGCACACAGCATGGACAATACGGAGCAAGGCTAAGATTTCCTGAAAATCTACCTGTTTCTCCCTGAGTCCCGGAATCCTTTGGCAAATGGGTTGCGGTCAATCTTTAGACGGGTAATCTGTTACAAGAGAAGAAGTCCAAAACAGACTCATTTAATAATATCTTGACATTCAGACACTTTTATCATATTACTTTAATAATAAACATAACAAAATGCCTTTTTTCAATTTGTGGGTTTTGAAACTGATGCATGATATAGTTTTATTTTGGGGTGCACAGTATATTGGTAGCACATGATATAAGAGATTTTTTTATTGGTATCTGTCAATTATTGGTAAAAAAAATAATAATAATAAAATAAATAAATAAATAA
>NW_015554074.1:808773-822493 GCF_001515605.1 Sinocyclocheilus anshuiensis
TATATATATATAAATGTGCATGATCATTTTTATCTATTTTTACATTTAGATTAACTAATGCTCTTTTAATCTTTAATCTTGCTCTTTTTAATCTTTACAAATAACTAATGATTTATAATTTACACTGCTAGAAGTGATTTTTGGCAAAAATCAAAATGAATTTCCATTTTTCATACTGAATGTTATACTGCTGTAATCTCTAAATTCACCGGTATAATATAAAACAATTGATTTTAGTTTTTAGTGTTTGTCATTTAGACAAAAACATTTTTTTTAATTTTAATATCAACCATTTATCATTTATCAGCCATAACACAAAAAAAACTCATCTGGAATTTTAGCACATTCCTAGTTGTATATGAAAATATCATATTCAGACACTTTCATATATTTTGACTCATTAACACCTGAACTATGTGCTGTACACTGACAGTCAGTAATGGACCTGTTGGTTCTGGTAGGCTGTGACCGTGGTGAAGACGGTCTCTGGGAAGCTGAACGTCTTTACTCCTTCCCCAGTAGGAACAGGTTTGGTTGGAGAGAGCTCGCTGCTGAAGTCTTTCCGGATCACGTGGACACGGGGCTGATATTTGTGCATCGAGTGCAGGATGATCTAGAAATAAAGAAAGTCATAACATCAGCTACTCTGCCGCAACCACAAGAGCACATTTCTGCAGCTGTATGGATTAAATGTCTGTGGCATAATGAGGCGAATATCAAAGCCGCTTGGTCCAATAGGAGAACATGCTGTATCACAGTGTGTACACATGTTGATTAGATATGAATCAGGCCGACTTGAGGGTGAGTATCTCACACCGATATGTTGGCGTCGGAGCATGGAGGCTGTAGCCTTCCCTCCGGCCCTTGGTCTGTTTCTAATTACTCCCAGTGTCAGTGTGCGTCTCCTGGGTCCACCGCAACCGAGGAGGTCAGGCAAGAGAAGAGAGGCCTTTGCAAAACAGCTTGATGACAGTAAATTTAATATTCCAGCTCCCCCCTTCCTATCCAATCCAAATGCACAGCCCAGGAGCCCAGTGCTGCCTAAGGCCAGACAACACCAGCTCAATGAAGACCGACTGCAGAGAGGAAGTGTTCAAAGCCACACTGCTGTAATTCCACAGATCCGAGATATTCAGGATTCAGAACATTGTCTGGGGCCAAAAAGGAATTTGCAGGTGATATCTGAGCACAAAAAAGGAATGTTATGAGTGCCAAAGATACACTATGCTGAACCACACAACTAACTAAAGCTGTTTTGAAGTTGAAAAAGTTGCACGATATATAATTTACATATATAATATATATATATATTAAAAAATACATATACAATTCTAATACTGAAGTAGAAGCATCCACATAATTATACACCAGTAATATTTCAATCGTCTTTACGATGAAACTGCAATCTAAATGATTTCTTGTCAGAAGGAGGAACGTGAGGTTTGTATATTCCATGACAGCGTGGTCCCACACAGGACGTTCCAGGGTTAACTTCAATTCCGGCCCTCGCTCGCCCTCCAGGCGAACAAAAAAGAACGTTTCTTTTTATGAGGTTGTGGTATAAGAAAAGTCCCCTCTCCTCTTCCTGAAAAAACACTAGCCTGCTGCAGTTGTAACACCCATATGTTATTACATTTGTCAGAATAGTCGAGTGATAGGATCAGTGACTCGAGTCAAAACAGCCCCATATGCAGAGGAGATGCCAGTAGAGCAGCGAAGTTCGCAGACATGGCCTAAGGCAACTATTTTACCCACACCAACCCTGCATCTAAAATACTGATACACTGTATCTCTCTGTAAAGAATACGCAGCCTGTCATGTGCAATTACTCTATACTCCTTGCCCTCAGTCCAACAGCACTATTCCACTGGTCATAGGCTACTCTAAATGGCTACAATTAAAAACGAATAGTCACATTAATCAAACAATATTATTGCTCTGTTTCAGACAAGAAAAATACATTTAAAAACATTTGTTTAACTTAAATTGAGTAAAACTTTTCCATACAATAAACAATTAAGTTAGAATGTATTTGATTTATGTTTGTTGCACAAATGTGAAAATATTTAGTCAGAATTAAACATTTATGTTGAGTTAACTTTTTTAACCAATTTACTTTTTTTGTTGTTGTTGAACATATGCTATTAAATGTGTAGGAAGCCGTGGGGACGGCATTCTTGCACACACACAAAGTTTTTTCAAATCAGGATTTTCAACCCATCCAACAAACAATACACTGTGACACTCAACAACCACACATTTAAAGAAAGAAAGGCGTTCAAGCTAATAGGGCAACCAACACAACACCACCAATACTAATAACATAGTATTATCATGGAATTAGTATTTAGTCATAAGGGTCAATTTTTCGAAATGTAGATTTATACATCATCTGAAAGCTGAATAAATAAGCTTTCCATTGATGTATGGTTTGTTATGATAGGATAATATTTGGCTGAGATACAGCTATTTGAATATCTGGAATCTGAGGGTGCAAAAAAATCTAAATACTGAGAAAATCGCCTTTAAATTTGTCCAAATTAAGTTCTTAGCAATGCATATTACTAATCAAATATTAAGTGTTGATATATTTACAGTAAGAAATTTACAAAATATCTTCATGGAACATGATCTTTATTTAATGTCCTAATGATTTTTGGCATAAAAGAAAAATCTATAATTTTGACCCATACAATGTATTTTTGGCTATTGCTACAAATATACCCAAGCAACTTAAGACTGGTTTTGTTGTCCAGGGTCACATATGAGAATTATTCATGCTACAGTGCATTATGGGAATTCGATATCACATCGAATGCATCTGGTTGTGGTCAATGAAAATTAATAATGTAGTCATAATTGGATTGAGTAATTTCCATTTTACATATTAAAATTGATTACATGCAATTAAGGGGAGACACTGCAGGCAAAAACACGGTTTTTTTCATGCACCTGTCAAGTTTGAGATTTTGGGCTTTTTGGTTTTTCATAAAGTGTTTTTTCAGACTAGTGAAAAGAAAACATCCAAAAGACACTGTTAAGTGTGTCTTTTCTAGCACTTTATCTATCTGTGTCAATAGATTTCAATTACAATACATATTTTTAAAGGCTGTTTTCTCAAAATGAGTTTTTTCTTCTAAATCTCCACTTCAGTAGCACTTACACACACCGAACTTACAATTTTAATTCCTGTCTATATCCTGAAGGTTTTTACAAAGGGATTTGTTCATATATAATTTGCTTGATTATATACAACATTTATTCCCCCCAAAATTATGAAAATTTAGTGTTTTCTGTCCGTTCTAAGCATTTTCTGAATTATGGAGTGACAAAAATGAGATACCCAAAATTCCCAAACTTTTGACTCTAATATGTAAAAAAAATTAAACAAGAATTTTGAAACTGACATCATCCAGTGTTTAGATTTTTGTACTAGAAATGTATGCAAATGTGTGCATATTTCATTAAATAATGACTCATTTGCATATTTAAACCTAACATTTTAGAAAACTTGTAATACAAAAAATGTTTGCAATTATCAATGTAATCAGTCAGCTGGGTAAGTAAGGCGATAACTATTAGTAATTTTTTTTACCCTATTCACCTGCAGTGTCTTGCCTTAAATGAAGAATTATGTTACAATAGCTTAGAGACCCCGAGCAAAAATATTACACTACACTGCAAAACAATCACTTATCTGAATGCATGTCTACCTTATGTTAAAACAGAAGGATTGAGTTTGAATAATATCTGCCAACTGGGTTTTGATAAGGCCTATATCAATACGTACATAATATCAGTTATAATATATCAACGTATTAATTTTATTTTTACATTTAAACACTGGGTTTTCATAAAGAACGAACAGTCAATCTCAAAACATGAGGAAACATTGAAAGAAAACATGAGGGCTAAGCCTTTAAAACCATACTGAGCAAATTAAGCACATTTTTCTTGTGGGTCTCATTATTCTGGACAGAGCTGGATGTATCACCCCATTTCTCACTGTCACTGAACAATACACAACCATGACAACCTAACAAGCGTGCTGGGGATGAGAGTGTCTTCTGACGGTCTGATAATAAAATCATCCCTGTGCACTCACTCCTGTAGTACAATGCTTCAGACTAGAGCCAGGCACAAGAAAGTCACACTCCAACAGTGACACAAAAACCAAAGTTTCGAAGAACATACTTGAAAACATATATGTTGGGGGAAAAAAATGTATGTATTTCCAAACAATAACATGTGTATACATTCCATATGTATTCAGCTGTTGTTCAGCACAGACGCATTGGGAATATCAGTCAAGTACAATAAAATCAATCTTTTTCCAGTTTTGCCAGTTCTTCAGAGAGTACACTGAATAATGATTTTCTTGCTTGAGAGAATATACAGATGTCTTTTGGGGAGATAGGGGTGTTGTAATCTATCAACTAGTGTGTGTTATGAATACAGTGATGTGGATAAGCAGGTGTATGCAACATCTCCTCGCTCAAACGCATACATTTAATGTGCAAATATTGTATTTTTTGTAGTATAATGAGTTGGTGGCTTTTACTTTATATTACTAATCAAATATATAATCAGAGGTTGTAAGATTTTTAAGTATCTTGTGCTCACCAAAGCGGCTTTTATTAAACAAATGTGAAATATTGTTACAGTTTAAAATAATATATTTTAAAATGTAATTTATTCCTGTGATTGCAAAGCTGAATTTTCAGCAGTCATTACTCCAGTCTTCAGTGTCACATTATCCTTCAGAAATCATTCTAATATGCTGATTTGGTGCTCAAGAAACATTTCTTATTATTATCAATGTTGAAAACAGTTTTTTTGGAAAACTATTTTTGTGGAAACCATGATACATATTTTTCACGATTGTTTGATGAATAGAACGTTCAAAAGAACAGACATATAAATCCTAATAAATGTCTTCATGGTCACATTTGATAAATTTAATGTGTTAAATATTAAGCAATGAATAAAGTATTCATTTCTTTAAAAAATAATTTAATAAAATTGAGCTTTTGAACACTAGTGTATGTATATACAATGACATCAGCATTACATTAACTGTAATTAAGTGTGCACTCACATGGCCTTGATCCTCCAGCTCATTGTTGGTGAGTTTGAGTTTGTCAAAGCTGACCACTTGTCTCATCCAGGTGTCTCCTGAAGCCAGTGAATCCGGGTGGATGTAGACCCTGGGCGGCACTGGCGAATCCGCGTTTCCCGCCACCATCCACTTTGAGCTGTGCTACACATACCTGCAAAAATGAGCATATAATTGCCATGACGCTCTGTTCCTGTGGCCTATGAGTCAGTGTTGTTAACAATACCAAAAATTACTTGCACACATACATCCAACTTTTGATTGTTCAAAATACTTGTAACAGACCATACAAATTCAAGATAAACAAAATATCCTATTGAACCTTATTTTTTGGACTATTATAAAATACTAACCCGTGCTAAAAGGTAAAGTATGTTTACATTAGCATAATTAATGGAAAGCATTGAAAAGGCTCTGATACATGTGGGCACTCCTAAAGTGCTGTTTGCAGGGCATTTCCTCAGCTGACTGCCTGAGGCACAGCTGGATGCCTTTACTTCTGGCCATGCGCACAGTTGAAAGTGCTTAACTGCGACGCCTCTGCCAAAGTCATCATCCAGCTCTCAAACATGAACAAAATTCTCATTTGGCCCCTTTTGTTATTGCTTGGCAGCATTAAACATCCTCCGTGTCTGTCTTATTCTCTCCCAGAGCACCCCACTACTGCGGACATGAATGTGCATGTCGTGCATGTGTGTTCATGCACATTAATCTGTTGCTCTAAAGTTAAATAGATAAAGGTCATATTTATCCATACAAAATGTGTGATTTAACAAAAACACTCACACATTGTTTGTCCTTCGCACACATGCGCATATAGTGCCAGGCATTTTTGTAATTTCCTGTTTGGAGTCCTGTTTAGGGTTATGCTCTATGTAGCAGGGAAAGTGTTAAAGAAAAAGGAAACCTAAGACCTAAAAGGACTGGAAATTTGATTAGCCCTCTTTCATCTTTCATAAATCTGCCATCTGGCACTAGCACAATCAATAAAGATCCAACTTTATGTGACACCTTTTTGGACAGATGGTGGAGCGACTGCCCATTAGAGTCCAGCAATATTTAACACATGCAGTACACTGTATGCAAAAGCATTTACATATATTTAGATGAAGGGAAAAAAAGCAAAAATGGGGTTATTATAATAGTAAGGACCCTTCAGTCTAATGCAGAAACAAAACAGGAAGATTCGACTTTAATCTAAACCCATTTTTTTCTGAATAGTTCAGTTTCTCATGCACACGACACAGCAGCAAATAGACCAAGTTATACATTGGGTTACTTTACTGACAGAGTAAGTGATACTCTGAAGTGTGGATCAGAGCATGTGCACTGCTTTTACATCAAGTTGAGTTAGCACCATGTGCGTTTATTGTGTGGAAAAAAATACGGAAGAAGAAAAAGACGGGCATGCCTGAAGTTGACAGCTGGACAAAGAAAAAAATAAGAGACAAACAGAGCAACACTTAGATGGAGAAAGGGAAAGGAGGAAGAACGGCTAGCGCACACACAGGATATTTGTGAATACATTAGCTAGAGAGCGCCTGCAAGAGGAATCTGAAAATCTGGTCCGCTCCGTATTTTCTTACTTCTTCTCTCAAATATACGCCATACCAAACAGCCACATTAAATAGCAAAGTAATTCAAGTAACACATAAAGAAAGATTTAACAAGTCTAGTATAAACTCTATGTCCCTTGAAAAGGGCAGTGCGCCTAAGTAAAGTAAGTAAATTCCAATAAAGGCTGCGTTTCCAGACCCGAGCCCTCTAGACACACGAGGCATTCCAGTGACAGCTCTTTGCTCCGTTTGCAAAGCCTTGTGGTAAATTCCCCAGCCAGGAAGAAAATCCTATTTAATTTTACAAGATCTTTTGGCTTCTAAAATCCTCCATGATATTTGGGGGCTCTAAATGGTTGTCTTCAAGGCCAATCCTCGAATGGCTGTGGTTTTATTTTCAGTAAATGCATACATGAATCTAAATATAATTGAACTGGAAGATTATTGCGTTGTCCACTTAAGTGTCACAATGTAATTAATACAGTAACATCCACAATGTTTTCTTGTGTTTATTTAAAAAACTAAATTAGGAAAATATGAGAAAATGTTGGGTTGCTGCATAAATTGTAGCAGACCTTTAAAGTTTTGAAAAACAGAAACATTTTATTTAAATGTGTTTCACTGATGTATGACTAATGAAAAATATATCCTCCTTTTGCTTCTAATCCCCTGAAACGGAGTACAGATTTCAGCCGTTTCCAGTTCTGTTCTCAGACATCAGCGTGTGGGACTAAAGCATACACACAACTCAAATAGTTTCACTGAATACAAACAAAAATCAGATGCGTTTCTGGATTTATGGTCAGGAAGAAACAAGATGAGCTAACCAGTTCTATGTTGATCATTAGGTCTTTATTAATTACTATGAAATAAAAATCTACTTAATTTGGGAAGACTTAAGTTTGTAACAAGGCACATGTAATTATGGAAAGGACAAGTGCACTACTGCAATCCGTACATGCAGGCTTTAGCTGCATTCAAATAAAGCTTGTCCGTAAGCATGTGTGATGGAAAGTTGTCATGGTGAGAGCAAAATCACAGGGACACACTACACCACCTTCAATGCTGATATGGCAACTCTGTCAGGGTTGCCGTCAGTGTTGCTTATTCATGTAAATCTCCCACCCCATTTCAAGAGGGATCAGCTTCCCAGTTTATAGACAAATTTCCCGTTCATTTAGTTATTTTCCTCCTTTCTCACTGCATGCTAACAGCGCTACACACTCTCTGGAGCAGTGCTTACCTGTATCTCTTGTTGTCCACTGGTACAATGTCCATGGCAATGTAATACTGCTGATGTGGATCCAGTCCCACGATTTTAACTCTCATAGCAGGGAACATTCTCCTGAAACCGAGCAGATTGTAATTGCATGTTTAACTAATAAGTCTAATGATAGCATTGACAAATATAGTAAGATGATCTAAAAATGCTAAAAAATAATGATACACAAAATGTAAATAAGTTGAATTAGATGAAGCCAATGAATGTAATCATTTAAATAAGAACAGTGTGTTACAGTGATGTCTGTTATATTGAAAAATACAACACTCTGACACCAAAATCATACAAAATAAATAAATAATTAATAATTAATTATTTTTATCTTTGAAAGTGTTAAGATTGTCTTGTTGACCACTAGCAAATAGTAGCAGGACTCAGATACATTTTGATCAATTAAAAAGATATGAAAGCTAAAAAAGCAGAGTAATCAAAGAACAAAAACAATCTATAAAATAGTTCAAACAAGCTAAATAAACTGAACAAAAGGGCCAGATTTAAAAACGTGACTCAGGTCTAACAAGACATTTTTGGCTAATTCCTCATTTTACACTTCAAAAGCAACTTCTTTGTCTTTTCATTTAAACGTCATAAATCTCTTTGTTCATAATGAGAGAAAAGTGTCTGGTCGCTCACCCCACCCCCTACACCTCTAAATGTATAGGGCTATTATTATTAGCAGGGGCATAAAATACACGCGGCTATTCCTGCAGTCTCGCCTTAAAATCAGAGTAATTATTTCAGGCTCTATTTTTTACAAAACATACAAATGAAGAGCCTATAGTATAACTTGTTAAATGTTTGGACATGAGTTACGTTGTTTGATGAATGGTTCTGGAGAAAACAAAATTGTTTACTGTTCCAACGAAAAATTGCTACATTCGGGATTTATTGCAGCAGCGCATCGGAAGAAAGGGTCTATTGATGATGAAAACATCATGTCGTGTTTCATGTAAATCTCCCACCCCATTTCAAGAGGGATCAGCTTCCCAGTTTATAGACAAATTTCCCGTTCATTTTGTTATTTTCCTCCTTTCTCACTGCATGCTAACAGCGCTACACACTCTCTGGAGCAGTGCTTACCTGTATCTCTTGTTGTCCACTGGTACAATGTCCATGGCAATGTAATACTGCTGATGTGGATCCAGTCCCACGATTTTAACTCTCATAGCAGGGAACATTCTCCTGAAACCGAGCAGATTGTAATTGCATGTTTAACTAATAAGTCTAATGATAGCATTGACAAATATAGTAAGATGATCTAAAAATGCTAAAAAATAATGATACACAAAATGTAAATAAGTTGAATTAGATGAAGCCAATGAATGTAATCATTTAAATAAGAACAGTGTGTTACAGTGATGTCTGTTATATTGAAAAATACAACACTCTGACACCAAAATCATACAAAATAAATAAATAATTAATTATTAATTATTTTTATCTTTGAAAGTGTTAAGATTGTCTTGTTGACCACTAGCAAATAGTAGCAGGACTCAGATACATTTTGATCAATTAAAAAGATATGAAAGCTAAAAAAGCAGAGTAATCAAAGAACAAAAACAATCTATAAAATAGTTCAAACAAGCTAAATAAACTGAACAAAAGGGCCAGATTTAAAAACGTGACTCAGGTCTAACAAGACATTTTTGGCTAATTCCTCATTTTACACTTCAAAAGCAACTTCTTTGTCTTTTCATTTAAACGTCATAAATCTCTTTGTTCATAATGAGAGAAAAGTGTCTGGTCGCTCACCCCACCCCCTACACCTCTAAATGTATAGGGCTATTATTATTAGCAGGGGCATAAAATACACGCGGCTATTCCTGCAGTCTCGCCTTAAAATCAGAGTAATTATTTCAGGCTCTATTTTTTACAAAACATACAAATGAAGAGCCTATAGTATAACTTGTTAAATAGTTTGGACATGAGTTACGTTGTTTGATGAATGGTTCTGGAGAAAACAAAATTGTTTACTGTTCCAACGAAAAATTGCTACATTCGGGATTTATTGCAGCAGCGCATCGGAAGAAAGGGTCTATTGATGATGAAAACATCATGTCGTGTAGGCCCAAGCAATAGCTATAGCTAGGCTACAGTAAAATTTATTGAGTGAGATATTTTAATAGTTTGAACAAACCTTTCTAATGCTAATTTTATAATTCAGATTTACATTTTTAAGAAATAAAAATTGTTTCTTGTTGCTTTTTATTTTTGTGTTTGTCTGAATTATCCGATTCCTAGCGATTTTAAAAGCTTTACTCTCTGTAAACTTTTTTTTTTTTTTAAGAAAGTCTAATAATTCTTCACTGGCAACGACTCATTTAACCAGGTACATTTTTTTCTTCCTAAGGTAACTTGCCTAAACCACAACATGGACTTCTATTAATAATCTCTACTACAGCCATCCAGTGCAATCAGGAAGTATTCTTAAGTACAAGTTCACCCTGTGTTTTAAGACAAGGAATTACACCAATAAACGGAGACATGTTCTCATATTGGTTTGATCATAAAGTGTAAAAATGGCACGGAAATACCTGGCAATCGCCGCCGAGAAAGAAAGGGGCGAAAGGTCTTACTGTGAACTGTTTAGGTTAAGTTATATGCTCGGTTTGGGCTGTAATTGACGCCCAAAAGAGCAAGAAAACGAAAAGCATATTTCAAATGTATTAATTAGAAACAGTTGTTGTTGTCCTGTTATAAGGCTAAGTATCAGAATAGCCCTACCGTAGTTGTACATAGGTTGTGGTTTGTGATTAGATACTTCTGCCCCCATGTGTAACACATTAGCGCCCACAAAACAGAGTTTTCATGTTTTCAGTCCCCGTGCGCAGCCACATCCCTTTGCCAAACAATCGTATGGTACCTTGAGATTATTTGCGCGTCAAAAAGAAAAAAGAGAGCAGCCTGTGCTACGTATGTATGGGTCTATGGCAAATGTCCGAGATGATAAAAAAGATTTTAAAAATTATTTAAAAAAAGTTTTAAATAAATAAAATAACTAGAATTTAAATGTAATATTTGTTTAATCTTTATTGGTTTAATACATTTTCGAAAAAGCAACTGAAAAATACGTCAATATTCTTGGTTTTTTTTAGACGTGGTGTAAACGTCAAGCAAAAAATAGACCTACTAAAAATACTTTCCTTGCACCTTTATTTGAGTGAAAATAGAAAATTTCTGTTAATATTTAAACAAACAAACAAAGTCTTCAAATATCTTTTTAAGGTTAACAATGGTAAATATTGTTAATTTTGTGTCATGAATATCACAATCAAACTTATCAAAAGTAGAAATACGTGGTTTACAACAATAATAATAATAATAATACACTTAATGACCTTGACCCAGACGTTCTTTTTGTTTCACGGTTTTCATTTGACTCATAACAAACAAAAAATGGCTTGTTGTGTATGTCACACTCATTTAAATCTGAATATTCATCACATTTTTGTATGATTGACCGCTTATTATTATTAAAATAAATATTAATAAAATATTATGCAAAATACTTTTACTTTTAATACTTTTTTAATGCAAAATGCCACTGTCAATAATTTCAACCGTTTAATTAGACTTTTACTGTATTACAAACCTTAAATTCAGAATCCAAAAACATGTTCATCACGCAGAAGGTGCATCCAAAGTAGTTCCGTTCATATTATTCAATCTTTTTTTAACAGGCGGACAAAAAAGGGAGCGCCATAGTGACCCAGGATTGTTTATCATATCTTCAAGAGGTTTGGTTCCACATTCCACACGATTATATATCTTTGTTTAAATTTGGTAAAACATAGCTACCTAGGCTATACCAGAGACATTAATAACATATTTTGAAATATGCTGCCACTGTCTGATCCAATATGTTGAACTTCTCCTCCATAAATTAGATTTTTTTTACATTTCATAAAAGGTTTACCTTCCTGCCTTTGTGATGATCATTTCTGTGCCAATGTCGTGGAAGCGTTTCCACAGGTCAGCGCACTGCAGCTCCACCTGGATCTCCTCCATGGAGGCTGAGGGTGAGGGGTCGCAGGCGGTGGGGGTCAGGTCCGCCGGGGAGCCGAAGGAGCACGACGTCCTCTCCGCCAGACCCTCGCCGTCGGAGCCCGGGCTGGCCTCTGAATCTACAACGAATAAAGAAAATCATTATAAACGCCGGCAGCACGAAGGAGGCCTCGGGAGGCCTGTTGACAATATTGAGCGGTAGAACCAGATCAGCTGCAGCCGTAAAGGATAACGACTTGAATTCGCTCAGACCATCATGGATTGCGGCCTTTGAATGTTAAATGAAAAAAATCAGCAAAATAAAAAAGCGGAAAATCTGATTCACCTTGGCTTTAGAATATTTCTTAGTGTTTTCTGAAAATACATGGCGTGTGATGATTTTGGACATGCGTGGGGACTAATGACATTTTCCCCAACTGACTATAAATTGGCTCAAGAGTAGCCTAATCACCAAAAATAAAATTCACAGAGCGAATAGAAGATAGTTGATTATAAATATTTATAGCCTAAACGAAATTGTCAATAAAATAAAAAAGTTATTTTTGGTCTTTATGCCCTCATTCTTGGTTGTTTTCATGTTTTGGGGGAAACGTAGCTGACAATCATGCAGGAAAAACAACCCTTTAAAATTTATTAACTAATTTTTGTCTAACGTTTTAAAACAAAATAATTATCATTAGAATTACCACATCAAACTCATTTGATTTACCATGTTTAGGCATGTTAGTATAGTAGCCTAATAAGATTAAAGGCAAAAGTAAAAGCAGAGATAGGCCTACGCTATGTGAGGCTCTACCATCGATAAAAGGCAAAATAAGTGAGTTAAGCAGAAAACTCAAAAGAAATCGATGTACACTCTTAAAAATAAAGGTGCTTCAAAAGGTTCTTCAAGCGATGCCATAGAAGAACCATTTTTGGTTCCACAAAGAACCATTCAGTCAAAGGTTCTTTAAAGAACCATCTCTTTCTTACCTTTTTGTCATCTGAAGAACCTTTTTTCACCACATAGAACCTTTTGTGAAACAGAAAGGTTCTTCAGATATTAAAGGTTCTTTATGGAACCATTTAGACAAAAAGGTTCTTCTATGGCATCGTGAAGCACCTTTATTTTTGAGAGTGTACTGTGGTTTAATTATCTACAGATTTTATTATTCAGGTGTCTACAGAACCTACAAAGGTTATTGAAATGTGCCGGGTTGCTTTGGCGGTGTATGTCATGCAAATGATGCTGTGCAACCATAAACTGCAGAGACTGGCCACACAGCAAAATCCCCAGAGTTAAATCAGCTTTTCTCAGAGTATATATTGTCCCAATCTACAGAGTGTTAAAGTAACACTGAAGCTGAGTTAAAGTTAATGGGATAATTAAGCAATGAATGAATTGATGAGTGAGCATTATTAAAGAAACCCCACTGTTAACAATGTTGAAGATGAACAACTACTTCTCAGGCTTTTAGACATGAAAACATATCACATAATCCTCAACAGTGGTAACTCTGCTTCAGTGTTACTTTAACACTCTGTAGATTGGGACAATATGTACTCTGAGCAGAGTTGATTTAACTCTGGGGATTTTGCTGTGCAGCAGCCCTGGCCAAACCACCAGCACCCCGAGCACAGAACCCTCTGAGGCCCTAGAGCCCGAGTCAGACTTTTCATCAACCTCGTGAGAGATTCAATCAGCGTAATTACAGTAATGAAGCCCATCGGCTCTTTCACGCGATCTCTCAGGCATGTCCTCATCTCCATCCAAACCCGTCA